>NC_047023.1:22626720-22926720 GCF_902652985.1 Pecten maximus | reverse complement strand
AACTTCATTTAATACGTTCAATATATGATTTTTACCCTTTTTGTGTTTTATGAAAATATTTATGCAATAATCGTGCATTAAGTGAAAAATAAACCTATATTGAAAAAAAGAAGTTTCGTATTCATGGAGCATAATTATTCTGGTACCACTCACGTATTTAAAATGACAAAAAATGAATGAACTATGTATTATAAGTAGTACTACTAGTCACAAGGGCGGGATTTTTCATTCCCTATGATTTGACAAGGGCGGGATTTTGCATTCCCTATGATTTCACAAGGACGGGTTTTGCATTCGTTATGATGTATATGTTGTATTGATCATTCGCATGTGATTTCATGATATTATTGATAATATGTATATTGTGTCATATTTGCTATATTTTGTAAAAATAAAATGTATTATGAAAACTTATCAACTGTTTTGCACAATTTGAGATGTTTTATTTAGGGATATTAATACTTTCTGTAAAGAATAAGTAAAATGAATGTAATACGTTTCTGGGACTAAAGACATACAATATGTTATATCAATCGGTTTAATGTTACCACATACAACTTGCCGTTATAAAAAATCTTGCGTGATAACATTTCATTGAACAGGCAAATGTGATTCACCACAAGCTTCACATTTAATATCTGACCTTCAAACTTCACGTCTCACGATTTTCTTTACATGAAGGAAAACATGGATAAATCAGACACAGAACAGGTTATTGAGACGAAACAGCGGTCACCAAACACGCACACAAGCTGCTACGTTATTCGAAAATCAAATGTCAGTTCTTCAAGTAAACGCACTTGCTTGGTATACCAAGTAACCAAGTAAGATTATAGGGCTTCGCGTTATATAATTGAGAATCATTTGAGTGTAGTGGACTAGCATACATTTTTTTTTTTTCAATTTACAAGACAATAGAATAGTTCCCATTGAGAGCATACTACAGTCATGAAACTTCCCTCATCAATCGACATCACTGGAAAAAAACATATTGTATTCTAATGTTCAACTGTCGACATCACGAAAGCTATGATATCGGGAAAATGTTTAAAATATCAGATCAAATGCTAGACTATGTGGAAGAAACATGTATGATACTATCCAAAAATGAGACGTTCACCACATTGAAAGGAAATAATCACGCTTTCATACAACAGAATAAAAAAAACTATTCATGTTGGTCACGTTAGTAACAAATATCGAAGAAATTCAACACTGAAGGCTATTACATGTATAATAAGTAAGCGGAGGCAGAAGCCACTCGTGCGGCAGGATATGCTTCCCCTTTCGAAACACATTAAGCCGTGTAAGATGTTGTATTAAGATTTCGTTTTTGCATAGATCATACATGTAGCTTTAACAGTAATGGCTTATTGACTTCAAACATTGTCTTTGTATAAGTTGACGCTCTGATTTGTTCTATCTGTTCATATATATAAAATGTATTGTTAACTATAGATGGCCTATGAATAATTCATAAGATAGCAATTTTTAGCTTCTGTCTCACAACCAATGACGTGGCAATATTCTCTATACCTTACAGCTGAACTTGTATCAGATTACACAATAGATACTAAGTTTAGATATAAAAATATAGCGATATGTACAAACGATTGTGGGAGGTTTGAATTTACAGACACATATATCAGGAAACCTTTAAATTATATCGATCAGATTAGACACAGTTCTAGTTAGCATATATAGGAATTATGATAACATTATCCAAATATTAAAAAATCCAATATCGTTTAATGGGAGAAAAACTTTCCGTCATTTTATTATTTTCAGTGAAAACACATATAAATGAACTCAATATTAAATTGATATTCATTGAACAATTTAATTAAAATCGGCAAAAAAAGCTGACACTACTCTGAGAAATAAAATATGTTGTTTATAGATAGTGCAAATATATATCAAATATCATGCATAATCATCAGACTGACAAACCCATGACAAGATCAAAACACTCGTGTCTTATTACTGTATTGACGTAAAGCAGGGCCTGGGATTATTTGTTTGTGGGTGTCATGCGGATTCTAATTACAGTTAAAACCCACACTTTAAATATTTTCACACAGAACCCCGGAAACAACAGGCACTGTAATTATGCTTATCTCTAGAGATCTTGACAGAGGGTCAATTTATGTAAAGGTCGATTCATAGACATACGATTTATAATATATCTTATCCACATGTCAGACAGGTGGAGTAAACGACTTGAAATGATTTAGATGGCCGCATATATATAGATATCAGAATCTAAATACTTATCCTACGGTATCGATGAGTACTTAGTTACAGGTTAAATCGAACAGAAAATTGTGCACATTAACAAAGACAAGAAATAAGCACTTATCTAGGTCTTAAACATGGACCACCTGAAAGGTTTGCAGAGAGAGAAAAAAGTAATGCTTTGGTTTTTTTATTCGTTTTATTTTTGTTTTATCATATATTTACATATCTTTTGTTTTTTATATTTAAAGAAATGATCATAGTTAATGAGATTGCTTTTTGTTTATTGTCTAACTATGTTCAATACACAACTACAAAGTACCAAATGGAATGTTCGTTCTGATTAAGATGCCTGTGCCATAAAGGGAAATCATCGAGTTGAGGACCCGGCTAACTACACTGTAGAGAAGTAGCATTATATACAAGAGAAAGTATTCCGAAAGAATACGACAATGTGTACTTTATGTGGAATTGTCATGTTCTGTGTCTAGGCTTTGTCCTAACGGTCCCTTTAAAACCTTTGTCAGAGATCAAGATCAGTGCATTTGTACTTTAGCCTCGACTTAAAACAGCAAGTAAACAAAATGATAATGTAAAATCCATTGTTTGTTCGTATGAGCCTAATCTGCTGATACAATACTTAACTTTAAATGATCAACCTGGTTTAGATCTCTGTTAGACTTTCTCTTAAAAACAGAAATAATCCAGTAAGGTTGTTCACAGGTTACAACTGTCAGTCATAATTTGCCTTGTGAGTAGACATACATTCGATACATTGGAAGACTCTCCTATGACTAATATTATCTTATACGCACAGCAGGAAATAATTAAATGACCTTTAGCTATTGATAGGACAATCAACAATAAAATCAAAACCAAATTAATACTGAAGCATTTGAAAAAAGTTGTTATGGGGAGTTTTTGAAATCACAATGCAAAAACGTAAAAACCTACCTATATACCTTTATAAAAAAAAACGGAGTTTGTTTTAAGAAGTACCATTATACATGTAAAAATGAACCTACATGTACATGGACACGTGAGCACGTGCTTAGGAGTTGTTATTTTAATGTTAATATGCAAACTGATCTTAAATCACATTGAGAATCCATGACTTGTCTTAAAACACAAAACTTGAAATTATGATGACCTCTATAAAAACGATTATAAAAAATGACCAACGCAAGGTATTTTTAAAAAACATACTTTATTCTGGAAAGTACCTATACGTCTTGTGATCTCTTTTTTAACCTTTGTGATTAGAGATTAGTATTTATAGGATTAAATTAAAACAACAAGTAAACAAAATCATATTATCACGAAGTAGAAAGCCATGTTTATTCAGATTATCGGACTACAATGACGTCATTCGGAGTTAAAGTCTAATTCTATAATAGCTGGCCTTTTCATTAATGCATCTGTAATCCTTGAGTATTTAGCGTTGATAAATAACAGTTACTGTTCAATGACTTACTACAAGGCCATTCCATCATACGTTGTTTGTTCGCGGACGGCAGACGGTTGAACTGACCTTCACCATACAATTGGAATCGTATGATCAGTCGAGTACAAAATAATTCATCTAGTGAAAACATATGTCGCTGATATTTTTTCGGATTTAAAATCCTCTCCTATGAAACGACATTAAAGTCGCATATAAACTAAAGAAAGTTATCGTAATGCCACTCGTAATTTTTGTTATATCAAAGAGGTTTGTTAAAACCAAATAAAAACAAGATCGTTAGTCTTTAATCCTAGAATAACATACTTTTGTCGAATATTTGATATGTATTGTATTTGTCTATAGATACACTTTTATATGGTTATTTTCATAACCTTCTTTTTGGACATTTTTGGGGTATTTTATCTTTGTATACTTCACTACATGATTGGGAAACGCTATGGTAAAAGCGCAGCTGTAACGAACCAATCATCTCGTTTCGTTTCTACAGGGAGTAAGCATCAGGACTACCCGGATGTAGATCACCTTGTTAACAATTCGGTACTCTAAAGGTACTGACGCTCTCAATTTTTAGCGCATTTCGTGCAATCATAATTTAGCGCCAAGATTCCAGCGCTCTGAGTGTATCATTTGCATGATTCGTATAAAGCAACTAAATTTGGGATATGATCTTTTCTTTCTTAACAAAATTCTTATGTCTCCCTTTACGCTTTGAAGAAAGCTTTGACAAAAAATCAGAAAACCGCTAAAAAAATCATTGTTTTTTTGTCAGCACATACAAACGCGATCGTGTCACCTGCGAGTTAAATCATCCAAAACAAGACTGTCAATCCAGATCGTATTTGGAACTATACTAATTCCTTATGCTATATGAAGTCAGACGCATTATATGCTTATTGATATTTCCCAATGGTTCCATTGTCACCACCCTAATTATCATTTGCGATGGTGACTGATCCCGGATTAGGCCTAAATTTTTATGGCGGGTGTTGTAGGTGAAACAGAAGACGTTTACTCTTCAGTAACTTCTGGTCCTATTATTGTATATTTTCAGGAGTCTTCATGCAAATCTGTAGTTTTGCTGTTTACATTTTGCCCTCGTTTAGTACATTTTTAATTTGAATTATAGTTTCGTCATCATGTTGGTACTCTTTTTATGTTCTCGTGTAAATAATTTTGATCAATTGCGCACATTTATTCTTAGGGTTCTTAAGATTCTTTATATTCAAGTTTTCGTATGATTTTGAAACAAAATGCCTGTAAATCATCACATGATTCAATGTTCAATCTGTCTCACATTTATACACAGTTGGTATGTCACTAAATAATGTTGGTAATGTTTTATTTAGCCGTACCTTAGTTCCTATCACTATTTGATATAATAAACATTTATGGACGATGTAGCGCCCTTCAGTTCCGTACCACTTAGTAATGGGACTACATGTTAGTTTAGTTTATATCATGAACAATTCACGAAACAATTATGGGGTTTTTTTCATATAAAAACCTTTTGTATCTGATAGCTGTGAATTTGAGTAATTTTAATTTTGTATGCCTCTTTTAATGTCGATCTAATAATAAGTAAGGTATTTAAATCGGCGCGAGTCAGAATAATAAAGCTTAAATTGCTTGCAAACTTGTCAATCTACTTTCACTGTTTATGTGCTTGAACTTGTAAGGTTTTATTATGATTACATCTCGAACCTAGGCCGAAAAAAATACATAACAAGTTATTAGGGTAAACCCTTTTACGTTTAATTACAGCAAAAATCCTACTACTTCGAATAGTTCAATACACAAAAGAGTGGGTAAAAAGGGGGGTAATTATATAAAGGCCATCATAGGCTAAAACATTAGCTTATCTATACATACAAATGAGAAAGTAATGATCCTGAGATTTATTGATGTAACGTAAATATTCGCCCTCTATAAAATGCACTAAGAGATAAGTATCTTACAATTGGTAAATTTTGCAATCAATCTCTGTCATAAGATGATTTCCCAAAATATCTGACATCCGTTTAATTTAAGATGGATCACTATTCTGACGTTAAGATCTCGAATTTCTTCATTAACATTTGAAATACCAATTTGTATTATGATAGACAAGTGTATTATGTTACTTTATATAACTGTTATAAATTACTTTGCTGATTGAGACATTATGCTGGAAGAAGGCATACTTAAATCTGAAATAAAATGGTATGTACTCACTATAATTAAAAAGTATTTAACAGTATACTTCATAGTATATAAACCATGAGCTACTTGTAAAGTGCCACGTGAATGTTATATCTTATGAATGACCAGGGAGATTTTCAGCAATGATGGACACACTTCTTTCATTGTACATAATAACAAATTTCCATTTTTGAATTGAAGGATGCTTTCACCTTTGAGCAGGAGAAATATCGTTTATACTTTAATATAATTCCGATAAACGGCGTCTTAACATGATAGGCACATATAAGTGCATTAAAGAATGCACCCGAAATAATCTGGACAGCGGTTGCATAATGAAATAATTTCTTAATGCATGTCATTTGAGTTGAGTTCTTACTAAGAGGAATTCCTGGTTTTATGGTAGGTACCATGGGTAACACATTTATGTCTATCTTTTATTTTATTTCATTCATTTTGTTAATTTGAATTTTTTTTTTAAATGTATGTCCAAATATTTGATCGTATAATTCATTAAGTATTGTTGGAGAAAATTATAAATATCATCAATCGAACACCCAACGTCATAAAAAAACCGTTTGGTTATGCTGTCGGTATACCTAGTGAATAGACAGGTGCGTTACTTCTACCAGGCGTTTGGTCAACTTACCAGAAATGAATACATCTTTTGATATAATACGTGACTCGAATGTCTTAAAACGTTTGTCATTTGTCATGTTTCTGAGAAATAAATTTTATGTTTATTTCAAGGGATTTTCACTCTTTTGTCAAAGATCAATTTGAGTTGTATGTGAAAACAGCGTTTTTGATTTTCAAGATTCTAATAGCTTACATTTTATACGTGAACACGATGTCGAAATATTGTTTTTTTGTCTTGTAACATTATTTGATGTTATACCTGTATCAATTATACATAAAAGACAAAGCTGTCAAAATTCTTCAAATATCTTTCTTTGTTAACGTTTTATTATTTATTTGTTCAGTGTTATTTGATTTCCTAGTGTATACCCGTTTACCAATTAGGAGTGACGTCAGAGTTAATGTAATAATTACTTTCACTTTTATTAAGTCTCACTCAGTTAATTGAAACTTTTGTTGGGGGTTTATGAATAATGAAGTTCAAGTATGCCAACTAGTGCATTCCTGGTGACACTGATCAATACTATGTGAACCTACTAACATCACAGTCCGTTCAATTCTTTACGAACTTTGATCCTGATCATGTTCTGTTTATTTCCGTAAAACCACCCGGAGTTATTCATCAGAAATTGTCACAGAGCTGAGACACACCAATATTACATTATTTTGAAGTAGACTTTCATATAATTGGGGTCATACTAGTAACGTGTTTGCTTTCAGTGTGTCATGCATCGCTTAATCAATATAAAAGACAGCACGAATGACACATTAACTAGAAATTACCACCTTTTAATACCGATTACCGTTTAAGGTGATTTTAGTGTGCAAAAATGACACTGGTTCGTATTCAACAATTTTTCACGGTAAGAGTTGGATATCGTAGAAACAAAATGAATTAAACTGCATCGTACAGCTGTTTCGTCCTTCTACGACGCGTCAGTGTTGCTTGGGACATCATGCAGCTGTTTCGTCCTTCTAGGACTCTTCAGAGAGGTTGGGGACATGATGCAGTTGTTTCGTCCTTCTACGACTCGTCAGTGATACTACATTTGTAGGGACACGATGAAGCTGTTTCGTCTTTCTACGACTCGTCAGTGATGCTAGGGACATGATGCAGCTGTTTCGTCCTTCTACGACTCTTCAATGTTTCTACGGACCTAAATTGTCCATGCCTACGTGTGAGAACTTATAGTCTAGAAACTAATTAGGTAGTAGAGATAGTATATTACACAATAAGTCTACTGTCACGTCACGTGATATCAAACCATATTGGTGTCACTATGTTTGTTTGTTTTGATTACGATATACTTTGTACCGGAGTGTCCGTTATGTTGTCATAACCCTGCCCCTCACTATCGTAAATATGTTTATGTGTTGTTAACAATATGTATATTACATTCAAAAGGCGTGATGATACTGAAACAGTTTTCTAAATATAGATTAATATTTAAACATTGGTAAATACGTATTGAAAGAAAATATATATACATTGTACATTGTAAAGATATATTTCAACATGAGGGATGGGCTGTGGATCACTCCCATAGTAAGATAATAACACCATAGTTTGATAGACAATTATATATCAACCACTGACTTTAGTCCGGAGTTTTATAGAATAGATATATTTTGATTAACCCTGCCTCTCGCTATTGTAAATGTGTGTTTATGTGTTAACGTTGTTAACAACATGCATATTGCATTCAAAAAGTGTGATGAAACTCAAACTGTTTTCTAAATATAGATGGATCTAAAGCATTGATATCATAGGTACGTATTTGTGGATCGGTCCCATGGAGAGATAATAGCACCATGGTTTGACAGATAATTATACAACGATGTAATATAAGGCTTGCTTCCAGCTTGTAAGAAAGTAATTTCAAATTTAGGTAATAGTGAGGGGAATATTGAGCTTAGGTACCGTTCAGTACAAACGACATTTTTGTACTGACGAAATATATGTACATATATTCATTTTGATTTGATATGTGATTTTGAAATATCATTATATTACAATTTGCTATTCAATCTTTACAAAATAAAGTACTACATTGTGCAGCGAGGCTTACCTCAATACATAGATAGACATTTGTTGAGAAATGCACCAGACACATGAGCTTATTGTGGGAAGGTGGGTCTAGTATAATCCAACAGGGCTAAGTGTCTGGTGAAGGAGCCGTCTTTAAATGAATTGATGAATTATTAATGGTATTATGCCGGCAGGTGTTTGAATAGCCAGGTGAGCGGGGGAGTAGAGAAAATTCTTCAATGTACATGTAGGGGAGACCGGGTCTGGCTCTTATTTTAGCTGACCTTTTTAAACTCTGATCGTAGTAACGGAATATTGGCCGAACATAAAGATTGACATTGACTTTGCTATAACAATGCTTTTTACAGGGCTAAAGCTTCATTTATTGGGGAGCCTGAAGTTGGTTCACAGTTCCGAGTTCCGTTTAAGTAAAACAGAACTCGGAACTGGTTTACTTAAACGGAACTCGGAACTCAGAACCAAATTCAGGCTCCCCATTTATTGTAACGTTATTGTAACATGGCTTGTATTAAGGGTTTTGGGGAAAGAATGATAAAGTCATTACATAGTCTTTCCGTTAACAATATTCTCTTTTTACCAATATGTTCAAGGTTATACGTTAAATTGCATGTCCGTAGTATATGTAATGTATTGACAATAACATATTTGAACTTGATTTCATAAAAAAAATCAATTCTACTTTGTTAGTTAACTATCCAGTTGTTCAAAGAGTGATTAATTAATCACTTGATTAGTGAAAATCTCATTTCTTCTTTATATCATTTCAGGAGTGTTTAAATTTTCTTAATAGGAAGAGATTGAAGAATACTGTACAATTTCATAAAAGTTATTTTTTATCATAAATCATTATATCAAGATTATAAACTTTGTGTTAAACTGTTATTAGCCCAATCAGCTTTTGAACAACTGGACCAAGGCGCCATGCAGTTTATAAAATCCTAAGCATCATTGGTCTTCGGCACCTCCCTTTTAGAAATCAATTTGATCTTTTTAACACTTCAGACTCTTAGCATCACTGACGAGTCCTAAAAGGACGAAACAGGTATATGTCAGTTTAATTCCTTTCTGCTGTACTGCATCTAAATCTTAAATGTTTCAAATGGTGCTATTTTCTTATATGTATCTTTTCTACAATCCACTGAAAGGCTAGATAATCTAGGGCCCGGTTCCTTGACATTTATAAATGTCTATTTTATTTTTGAAGTTTGGCTAGCACCTTTTATGCATAATATTGCTCTTCATTGTATTTTTTTATAGCTCTCATACAACTTGCACATTTCGAAAAACCTTCCAGGACTCGCAAAGCAAATCTGAGGGTTTGGAATACGATACACAACCTTGGGCTAGTCTTTTAGATTTATAACGCTACATAATTATGTAAATGGGTTAAACATTTTAGATTACTTCTCATATTAAAAAAAAAAAAAAAAAAAAAAAAACTAAGGTCTTTCCCACTCACTACACTGATAGTACTGAAGACTTCCAATCATTTATAATGGGGTAAGATATTATCCTTTTCCATTATCTATTGCATTTTAGACACTCTTTTCATTAAAAACGGTCGGAACATTTGCACACACAGTTGATGTTTTAGAGTATTCGGTATCATTTCGTTAGTGGAAATGCTTTAGAACAAAACTTAAGTCAGTGTCCTCTGAATGGATGTTTGGTGTATAATAAATAATTCCTGGCATATCATCATAAATTAAGAGGAACTGTTTTAGTCTGAGAACACTCACTCACTTTGTCATTAAAAAAAAACCCAATGCGTTTGACGATGATGCATGATATCCTTTCAAACGAAGTTTGTGGTTGAAAAATCGAGGTGGGTATTGCTTTTGTTTACGATATTTCGTTCTAAATTAATTACTCGTTTGTTTTTCAAAAGTTTCTTTACAAATTCATTCTTTGTCTAAACCTTTGTTTGTGTGGTGTTTGAATTCATATGTTAATAATTACATCCCTAAAACTAAACTCGGAACAATATCATCTAAGTTTGATTTATGTCTTTTAAACAATTAGTCACCTATGACTGATGAATGAAGTGCATAAAGGAAGACAGAATTGAATAATGACAAAATGATACAAGCTCATATTTGATCGCAATATTTGTTAATATGGATTACATTCTCTCACACACATCATACTGTAGGCTATTGTTTTTAGCATTTAATGGGAGGTAACTTTTACCACTTTTTATTACCATATTGAACAAAATTATAGGAAAATGTTACAAATTACATTTGCTGATCTTGCCAATAATAGTTCCATACTTTTTTTCCTTGACGAGAACCAAGTTTCTTTTTTCGATTGTTATCAGGGAAGGATATACATTGGATAGTTATTACTTGTTTTCTAAGTATAATTTATATTTTCGTCATGAATTTGATCATTTCGTGTGAGGCAATATAGCGTTGTATTGATTTTTGTTTTTTAATTATAAAAGAAATGTTAATTTTCTTCAGTATTGATTTATTTTCATGAGAAAACTATTTCCATTCTAAGAACTTAATCAACAAAGGAATACTATCATGTGTATATAGCTATTTTGTGCATATGTTTTAAAGGTGTAGAATCTTTTACAGGGAAGTAACTCGTACGTGCATATCCGCGAGTAACACTTGTAGGACCTCAAATTTAGATCGTAGATTTTAATGCACATACATATGGCCATTTCTTTCATTTAGGTCTCATCGGTGAAATTTAAGATAAAAAATAATGAAATATCGTATGTGAAGTGGTTAGAAATCAATACTAAACATATTTACACCCTTAATGATTCAATTTTGGGAATTGTCAGTCCATCAGAAGATCATTCACATCAATTTCATTCTTTAAAGTATACATGTGTAAATGTCAACCCACGTATTAGTATATCAGTATTTGGATAGTTTGTCTTCAGCTGCATTCTATCATTTCAGTATTTCGACCCTTGTAACATTCAATCTGTCCTGGTTTTATTCAGTCTGTCCTGGCTGTATTCAATCTGTCCTCGTTTTAGTCAATATGTCCTGATTGTATTCAATCTGTCTTAGTTTTATTCAATCTGCCCTGGTTTTATTCAATCTGTCCTGGTTGTATTCAATCTGTCCTGGTTTTATTCAATTTGTCCTGGTTTTATTCAGTCTGTCCTGGCTGTATTCAATCTGTCCTCGTTTTAGTCAATATGTCCTGATTGTATTCAATCTGTCTTAGTTTTATTCAATCTGCCCTGGTTTTATTCAATCTGTCCTGGTTGTATTCAATCTGTCCTGGTTTTATTCAATTTGTCCTGGTTTTATTCAGTCTGTCCTGGCTGTATTCAATCTGTCCTCGTTTTAGTCAATATGTCCTGATTGTATTCAATCTGTCTTAGTTTTATTCAATCTGTCCTGATTTTGTTCAATCTGTCCTAGTTATATTCAATCTGCCCTGGTTATATTCTATATTGTTACATTCAATCTGTCCTCGCTATTTTCACTCTGTCCTGAGCATTATAATTAGTTCCGACATTAATTATAAGAGTAAGTTTCATAATTCGCTATTGCAATGTACATTGGCATAATGAGACACTCACTGATAGATAGATTCGCACTTGTACAGAATATCATTAAAAACTCTGAACAATATCCTATCTTCCTATAGAGTTTTAATTAAAAGTCATTCTGTTTTAACCTCCAAGGTTTTCATGTTTGATAAGTGGTTAGTAATCTTATCAGTGGTGTCTGCTTAAGTTGTATAACATATTTACTCACCGCACTCTGGGAATTATGTAAATAGCGTGAATTTAGACCCGAGAATTAAGATTGTATCATGACTCTAAGACAGTGCACTGGTACTCCGTTTGTCTCCTGTTGTCGTGTTGTTTATATAAACGTCGTCCTAGCGACAATCCTCGCAGGAAACCATCATCGACTCGTGTGAGGACATGGGAGACAATCAATAATTTACGAGGTGTGATACCTGGGCATTAAAAACAAATTTAAATCATTTATGAATTATTTATATAGTGTTGTCACGTCAGGAACACACGAAATGACTCGTGTAAAAACAGCACATACCTGGGTATATAAAACTGATATGATAATATCACTATTTTGTCATTACTGGAGGAATTATAGAGATAACAGAAAAAAAAATAACGACAAAACGTCGTCTCTGATTGAAACAGTTAACATAGTTGTGATATATTTGGCAAGGTTTCAATTTCTTGATCAAGAATGAGATAAAGAGATAATCAAAGTAAGATATCTTTAATGACGACAGTGCTGGACATCGTAGTGGGTCATTATTCAGGGTTTTTATTTAACACAAAAATCACCTGAAATAATGAGTGGATCACTGTTCACCTGAAGTAGCTCGGAGGTACGAAAAGTTTAATCATTCCGCCTACATGAGCGTGAGATTTCAATACGCCGTGTAACTTAACAGTAGACACACCAATTACCACCGTAAATATACTCTAGAGGAAATTAGATTGTCACAGATTATAGACAGAAGATACTAACTTGACAAAGACAATTCAAACTGTAATTCAAACGATATAGAAAAATATACAACACGCCCATAAAGTGAACGAACTCGAATAACCTGCTCTTGTTTTTGGACCTTTTCATGGGTCTCCACGCAAATGTTGATTTATGCTCATTATGTTGTCCTCGTTTTTCCCATTTTAAGTTAGAATTATTGTTTCGTTTCTTATGTCGGTATTCTCTATTGTTTTTTACCCTTGTTATACCAGTTTTTAGTTAGAATATTGGATACATTATTATGTCGGTATTCTCTGTTGTTTTTCCTAGTTTAACCGGTTTTGAGTTAGAATTATTGTTTCGTTATTATGTCGGTATTCTCTATTGTTTTTCCTTGTTTAACCAATTTTGAGTTAGAATTATTGTTTCGTTTTTATGTCGGTATTCTCTATTGTTTTTCCTACTTTAACCAATTTTGAGTTAGAATTATTGTTTCGTTTTTATGTCGGTATTCTCTATTGTTTTTCCTACTTTAACCAATTTTGAGTTAGAATTATGGTTTCGTTATTATGTCGGTATTCTCTGTTGCTTTTATCATTGTTTTACCGATTTTGAGTTAAAATTATGGTTTCGTTATCAAGTCAGTATTCTCTCTGTTGTTTTTTTTCCTTTGTATGTAAAAACTGTAGTTGTTAACCGAACTAGCGACATCTGTTTTGATTATTCATTTTCCTTTTATATTAATTCGAACGTTTGACTCTACGTATGTGTTTGAGATGTGAAAACATAGTTGCTATATCATCTACGATCACTAAATGTCTTTCGCCAAGCAAATGGACCTTCAAAGGTTTCTAAACAAATACAAAAAAAAGCTTCCATTCACTCCATGTACAGAGAAAGTGTAAATTAAAAATCTAATTATCCCATCAATAATATATGTATTATATCATATATAAGTATGTGTCTACAAGAAGAACGTTGATCAGTAGTCCTTGTTAAAGCCATTAAGAATCTATATTGACGCCTTTTATGTAAGCTTTGACAGCACTGTACTATGGTGGTAGATAATTTAGTTACAAGTCGTGCTTGGTACTGTTTCTTTTATAAATTCAATCCAATCTTATCTGACAGTGCATGCATTGCAGTTGTTGGTAGATCAATACATTTCCACTACATACAGGAAACATAGCTTTAATTGAGGCGGTTTCTGCTTCTTCGTCTACGTATTTAAATTATGTAGTATTTGTCAAATGAAGACTAACAGCACTCATCTTGCGTATAATTTCTTAGTCCACACTAAAGAGGTTAATATATTTTCTCGCTAATAGATAGATGATTCCAGGCGTTATATCTGTGTATGATTGAGGTTTGGAAACTTTCAGTAAGTTATTATCAACATCAGAGACATATATATGTCTCTGTCAACATCTACTTCTTGTGAATGCTACAATACTCAGATGGTATCCAATTGATAACAAAGAAACATCTTCCATGACAACGTTTCCCCTGACAACGAGCATTTTAAGAAAAGCTATTCCGACAGCAATATTTCTTTACGTTATACCCTACTAAACCTGTTTGATTTAGTGAATAATCTCTTTTCTGTATAGACAGATGTGCTTCAACTAAATATGGTGTGCAGTAGATGACAGGACTGCACTTATTTCAAGACCTCTCTTCTCATCACGTGTCACCTGAAGTTAACTTCGGGTGTGTATTTCCTTTTGGTTCCTCTCTATTCCTTTCGATATACACCTACCCTGTCAATCGGAACACCTCGCCTCCGTCTGCGAACGTAGTTTCGGAGAAAATAACGAGGGGTTCCGATTGCTTCCCTGTGTGATATACACAGCCGTTAATACATTTGCTTGTTCTCTCTCGTATGTCTGTCCTTTAGTGGGCTTTTTCCTTGCGATACCATTCGGCATTTTTCACTCTTTAAGACATTTCCCTTTTCTATCAAACTGTTTTGGTTCTATTAATAACACTTGTATTTTCCTTTCCACATTTACAAAATATCAATTGATGGACCATCCATATGTTCCGCTCTGAACAAAGCGCCCATCACTCGGTACTCCAACATCGTTCCTGTCATTCTAGTTCTCCAGACATCGTGGCCACTTCTTCAGACACCGTGGTCACATGATCTGCTAAAACACGTTTAACTCCGCCTATTCAACATTGTTTACGACGTCTTGGCTAGACGATTTGCCTTTTTTGCCTGCGTGGCTGTGAATTATATAGTGTAATTTTCGAATTTACTTCCGTATATATGTGTGTGTTTAATTACAAATTACAAATCTAACCATTTCCCTTAATCATTCACAGAACATGACACATAGCGAATCGTCTTTCTTAAGGCGCCAGTGCAAAATTACACGAGTATTATTTTTGTTCCTTGCGTGATGTTAAAAGGCATGTTTGGCATGCATAACAAAAAATATATAATTCCTATTTTATGAAGTAGAAGTCTAAAGCATACTTTTATTTACACTGTTTCTTTAGGGGAAGCGTACTGATTCGAAACCTTTATTTAGCAAAGATAAATTTAAACGTAACAAAAAAGAGATGTGCGAGACAAAAACTACTTACAATCATAAAGCCAGATATATTATATGACAAACTTTGATCTACTGCACGAACCTAATGAACCTGACGACGTCATAGAAAACGAAAGTCTTTCTATTTTTATGACAAGATCAAAGGGTGTAAATTCATACTCGTTCTGTTGTATACGTATATAGACTAACGAGATACGACTTCTCTTTGATGATTATACATAGATAAGGCGTGGTTACTATTTTTGTACAATTTCAATTTCATGAATCAATTTTAATACCAACGGTTTGGATTTCTTAAGAACATAATAATAATGATGAAAATGTCCTTTGCTAAGGTTAATGAGAATGTTTCCAACACTTTATACTTCAATGTAATGAGCGCACGTGGGTTTTGAAATATTTGGCATTGAAGGAAAATATTTCTCGTACTGTGAAGACTAATTACAAAACCTAATCCCATTTTTAATTACACATAATTCTTGTCTTGTGACCCGTAGCTTGAATAATGAACTTCGTGATATCGTCTTGACTAGAACTGTCAAAGCCGGCGTCTGTGTGTAAATGGAAATTATTATAACCAGTTCCATTAGCTTGACCAAATTAATTTTCAAATTCTGGTTTTAACCACCAGGTCTAAAATGTGCTGAGAATCAGTATTCTGTTATAAAGGTGATTTTTGAACACAACTAATTAAAGTTTCTAATTACCAATATTCAAAATATAAGCGTACTCCGGGAATGGGTGAGGTTTATTTATACACGGTATATAGAAGTTTGAATGCTATGGTTTGTATATATATCTTACGTGTGCCAATAGAATATAATAGAAACAAAGACCGCTATACTATACAAAGGCCAGTTATTAAAGCTCGTCCTGTACCGTCAGGACGTGATGTAATTAACAACTCGTCAGTTTAAAAAGGAGACAAAGTTTGACTAGTCACACTGGAATATGGCAATCCCTGACTCACAGATAAGGCAGCTTTGTCGTTGACGCCACACACATGCATGGTATTTATCGATACACGTGCATACGTCTCTAAGACTGAGTTATATACATTTGTATCTAGATATAATTGATCTGATGTCGATTAATGTGCAATGCATATTGTTCTATTCTTGTCACAATAAACATTTTCTAATAAAAAAGTTATTAGTAATTTTTTAAAAGTATGTTTTAAAATGAGTATCAAGAACAATAATTGAAGACCACGAAAGCACTCTTCGTTTATATGAGGAATAACTTCAAACATCCCACTCGTTGTGTAATGCTTCATCTTAAAGGGCCAGAAACCAGCGCCATTGTACTTGTAAAGCACGAAGAATTATTTAAAGAAAGTTCTTAATACATCATCCTTTAATGATAACAAAACAGTTACGTTTGAACAATATAAGTGTTTATTGTCAGTGTTGAGTGCAAATAATCAGGATGGTGAAGAGTTCAAACACCGTTCTTTAGTGCAGTAACATTTGTCCTTGTTCTAGTGAGGAAATGTCAATGTCGAGATACCCATTGAACAATTCATCGTGTAGAAAGTGTTTTATAAACAATGTTACTGTGGACAAACCTCAGAGATTTCGGAAATAAATAAATATTAGCCAGGTTCATATAAGGACAAGTATCTAGCGACAAACGAACTGTGAAGGTCACATAAGGACTGTTATCTGAGGGGGACGCCAACAGTCAGGGTCATATGAGGACGAATGTGTAGGGGACACCAACAGTTAGGTCACGTGATGACATGTACCTGAGGGGGGACACCAACAGTTAGGGTCATATGGGGACATGTATCTGAGGGGGGCACCAACAGTTAGGGTCATATGGGGACAGTTAGCTGAGGGGGGCACCAACAGTTAGGGTCATATGGGGACATGTATCTGAGGGGGACACCAACAGTTAGGGCTATATGAGGATAGGTTTCTGAGTGGGACACCGATATGTATTGATTTGTCGTATCGTGTGCAAAACACATTCGTTGTGAGTATTGTCTCTAAAACAGCAGCATGGCGCTATATTGTCAGAATTTAGATAACAAATCTAGCAATGTATCACCTGCTGTAGTAGTATAAGACGTCGTCCTCGGTAACCCAAAGGTAACGTTCGCTCTCTGTATCTTTGGAATTGGAATATATGGCAAAATCGAAGGCTCACTGTTATCTTTTAAAGGAAACAGAAAGACAAGCTTGACCCTTTTTGGTGTAAAATAAATAAATGTCGGGGTCACCATACTGTTTAAATCATAGTATTATATTCAAACGCATAAGCTTAGCGATTGGTCAGTTTTGTTCCAATCAAATAGCACGGGTATCTGTATCCGGTTAGTAAATATTTAAAAGATATTATCCCACACTACTGTATATCAAATAAGGGTGGAGAAATATGTTTAAGTACAGTGGAACCTCTATAAACCGAACATGCATGGGACGTGGATATTTGTTCGGTTTACAGAGGGTTCGGTTTGAAAAAGTTTTATTTACTAACTGGGTGCAGGCGCCTGTGCAAATAGACTGTCGTGTGCCATAAACAATATGGTATTTGTTAATTTCACTTTAACCAAAAGGATGCAATGACGAAATCAAGGACAATGCTTACTTTTTGTTTTGTAACTTGCAGAGGTTAACGTGAAACACTAATTGTTCAATTCATTGCTATATATATTTGTGGTTATCGTTCGGGTTATTGCTTAAGTTTTTTGTTGAAACAATGTTAAGGTAATAGTGTGTAATTTGTACAAAGGTGCGCATGCGTAGATGTCCGTGCAATATAGTCAGCATAATCAATCAAAACAAACATTTCAGCTCTAATGAACAACGTCAATAAACAATTTAGCTTGCTAGTCTGTTAAATGTCCATATAATTTGAATTAATGTGAAACATTTTCATGTAATAATTCCAGATTACGAGATATGTACCAGTCAGCAGCTGTAACCCGTACGTAATGGTAATGGAGCTCACCTATCTGATACAGAATGGACATAACATGGTGTGTCAATACTCAACTGTGGAGTTCCACATTATAAATCTAGCAGACAGACCAGCTGTCTGTTTGATGTCTGTGCCATGTTTACCTCGGCGTTGTTGAAATCGTAATGGTACAGCTAACACTCACCACGTCACTATAAGTAAGACATAAACCACAAATCATTTTCATTCACGGTGGTACTTTTTCTCCGGAACGTCACGAAGATATATCAGTTTTCGAATTTTCTTTTGAGCTTTCATTTTGGTTTTTAATTGTGGATGTTCCACATGTGAAAGTGGTTCTAGTCTTACACCATGGTGAGTCTGATTTTCTTCCCTTCTTAGAGCCTTCGCTCTCTTTTTCTTATTCCAATATTCTTCATCCCCAAAGGAGGAATGTTCATACTCCGGGATAGCCGATAGCAAAGGAACAGTGTTCAAAATATTGCGAGGCGACTGTTTTGGAGGTGGTGAAGTCACAGACACTTGTCTTTTTTTCTTAGCCTTTTGAAAAACAATAGCATTTTCTGGAATAATATTTAGTTGTGGTTGATGAAGAGTCATCCGTTTTGCTCTCCGTGGTCTAATTTTTAAAGCGTCGAAGGAGAGCGCAGGAACGTCACTGTCAGAAAGCTCTCCACTTGTGGACGAGTCTTCACTGCTCCTTGTCTCTGACCTGTCGCCATCGTTTGAAGAACTACTATGGCTGACTACAGTAGGTTCGGCTAAATTTCCGTAGGAATCCTTTATTTTACCTTGACTGTCAATTTCATCGTCAAATGACGGAGTCGGTGAATCTGACGATTTAGTCGCCTTGTCAGAGTCTGGACGGTCTCTGTGTTTCGCGCCGTGTGGACGCATCGACCTTTTACTAAACGCTTCATTCTTCAGCATATTTAACGCCTCCTCTTTCGATGCTTTGTTTCTAATGCTGAAATCTACGAAGTCATAAAGGTCTGATGCACTCACAAAACTGATTTTCACATGATGCGTACGTTTGTTGAGCCGGTCAGGGAGTGCTGGAAGAGATAATTTACTTCCGGGTTTATTGTATATGCGTCTGGCTTTTTCAGCCTGACTTCCGATCAGGTCGTCAAGAGATGCCGGTTTTCTTTTACTTTTCACAACTGGAAATTTAGGAATATGTTTCGCATGTACTACAAGAGGCAAAGATTCCGGCGAAGAATATCTATCCGGCTCCACGAACTGGCGGGAATTTGCGATGTTGCGCATGCGCTCTGTATACGCTAACATAGAGTCTCTCAAAACCTTCTCTCGCGCACCCATTTTGCTTACGTTTCCGTCGTGTTCCTTTTCGTAACGAATTAGTTTTCTATCACACTCTTGTTTTGCACGAGAAATATTCGTGTTCACGTGACGGGACTCCCTGATGTATGACGTATTATGAGATGAACCAGACGATGTAGACATCATACAAGGTCACGTGTCCACCGTGCCCTTTTGTCTGCAATGGCTGCTTTCACCTCCATCGTCGAAAGAAACATGATCTGTAATATAAAGAAAAATATTTAATTCAAAATTACATTCGATGATTCGAACATTGCTTAATGTTTCCAGATGAGCCTAGTTCCACATTGTTTGTTTTAAGGGTTTCTCTTCAATCAGTTAACATCGCAACATACCTGCGACATTGCTATATCAAACGTTTCTTAAGTTATCGATCCTAAAATACACCCTTGCTGTACATGTGTTATCCTCTCACTATGGGTAACTCAGACATAAGCTGTGTGTCTAGTATAGTAGCAATTTACACCTCTATGTTGACATGTCGAATTATCGGCATGTTTAAGTATAGTAATATACACAAGACAACTTATCAAATGAACTAGCACCTGTCACGTATTACGCGTTTATTTGTGTGACGTAATTCATCTGGAGATTTAACAAACACACAAAACGGAGTGTATTATAAATATACCGCGAAGTAGTTTATCATGAGAGTACGCATCGCTTTTATGTGTGTCTGTTTGTTGCTTTGTTTCTCTACTTAAACTTTTCAACAAAATATATGTAATCAGCCCAATAGCGTAAAAATGACGTCGTCGTTTGTAACGTCGCTATTGATTGGCTAATACAGCGGCGTAATCATTTCTAAGTCAATGAAAATGCAATGCTTGTTACAAGCAAGATTAAACCATGTTATTACCTACTCGTTCGGCAGTATCTGTTCCTACACCACTTAGTCACAACAAAATCACCAAAAGAGGTTTTATACTTCAATCTACAGGAAACCATTCTCGATTTAATAGCTTACCTTTCCGGTCCGTAGTCAATCATTTAATTTATGATGACGCATAAGAAATTATATCTGAATGTATATCATTAAATGTCCAGGCTGTTTTTAAAAACACAGTAAACAATCAAATTATTTATATTGATAAAGATCTATAAAACTTTTTTGAATATGATAATTGTTCTTTGTATGTATATATGCCGATAAATCCGTCAGTAATACACAAGGACCCAATTCAGCGTAACGGGGTCCCAGTACCTCTCATACGATAGTCATTCTTCACAAATCATTACTGAAATTGGAAAATGATTATTCAAACAGGTATAATTATCTTGGCAGTTTTTAATTTTAAAATTTCTGTAATGATCATGATGCTCTGATAGTAACAAAATATGACAAGATGTTCATTTCATTTCTATGTAATTGAATATATACAATTGTACGTACTTGACATATGTAATATAAATTTTATGCCAGCTGACGTTTTTATAATAATCTGTGAATTTGCTCAGTGTATGGAGAGTTATTTCCCAAGCTTAATTAAGTATCATAAACTAAGGTATATACATGTACTCTTCAAAAAAACTAAGAAATAAAAAAATAAACAAATTCCCCATTCCGCTTACTTACATATATCAATAAAGTAGAATTAGGAATTATATAATTTGTAATTAGTATGAACCCTACCTGGCTGGTGTGAGATAATTCAGTATTATACATTTTATATTACACCTGTGTAGGCCATAGATCAGTACTTAATGTGTAGATCTATCTTTTATATACCGTGAGAAACAACGCCTAGTTCTGTATAGATTGTAGTTTATTGTAGCAACCACAGTTACGTATATAAGTGACGTAATACACCTTTCATGCCATTGTTTGCCAGCGCTTTCCTATTGTTTTCCCGTATCGTTTACATTGTATCCCCTTTCACCTCTGTGTTCACTCTATTGCTACTTAGGCAGATGAGAAACAGACCTGTCTGTGCTGTCATGGTTGTGTCCTTGAGCAAGACACTTTACCCGCTCTCGGTGGCATGCGATGGGCCTCCTATATGTTGTTCAGTGATGTAGTCACCAACTACTACAAGGAAACCCCGCCTCAAAAGAACTTTGTCTGTTCACGGGGCGATAAACCCAGCAAACAAACATCATATCCATTACATTAGATAACCCTGTCTGTTAATAGGATGTTAAACAAAAAACAAACCAAACTAACAAACATTAGATAACCGTGGACGCACTAAACATACAAATATTGTCTACAGTGACCGTGCTTTTCGAAGCCGGAATCATAATCACAAAAAACAAACAAAAACCAAACAAATATCCGGACAAATGAAGTAGACATACCCAGTGTCCGTACTATCGAAGTGACACTGGTCGTATACCCATGTTTCAGACCGTAGATACCGCCATGATGGAATTTAAGATAAATGATATAATGATGTACATGTACTATAAAATTAATTGGATTAGCTTTTACAATGCAACTAAGTGCCCAAAGTAACGAAATTTAGTTTAGTTTAGTATTTCTGAACGAGCACAGTCTTCCCTGTGAGCACGCGTGTGGTAAATGGGATACTGCAGAGTACATGTGTGGTATTAGAGGTACAGTTACTGACGACAGTTAGTTGTTTTGCTAGGTTTCGCTTTACCGACTATAGTCAGTGTTCTGTCGGTGATAGGTACTTTAGTTTAATAGTTACCGGGTTACCGCCTACATAACTCCACTGCTCGACCTAACGCGGTATCGTACAAACTGTTCGACCTAATATAGTAAAAGTTTGATCTAAAATACTTGTAGGAAAAAGATGTACGCTGCATACATTGTGCAAACTCCATTGCATGCCTATTGAGTTACAGTACTACCGTACTAAAGAAAAAATCACTGTTCATATTAAGAAATTTCTATACTGCCGCACTTGTTATCACAGTGTCCGAAAGGACGATGTAATACGATTTTTCGGAATAACGGGTTCGACAATGTTCAGTCCAGCAAGCATTTTGTTTATAATTACCATGTTTCTACAATAAGGCACCATTGTCCAGACTATTGAGTACCCCTAATTAAAGTCAAAACGTTCTAGATTTAATCTTGTATGTTTATCTATGCTCTAACTAACATCCGAGGTACGTGGTTCGACCCCCCTAACCGTGTCGGTTTGTGTTTCTCGGGAAGCTGAGAAACGGGCTGACTTGTGTTGACGCGGTTGTGTCCTTAGGCAAGACCCTTTACTCTAATTGCTCTGACATGCGACGGGTTTCTTGTATGTTATTCAGTGAGGTAGTCACCAACTACTACAAGGAAACCAGCCTCAAAATGACACTGGTTGATCACGGAATGATAATCTCACAAACAAGAAAACAGTATGATACATATTAACTGGATTAATGTCGTATACCTGGTCCATTATAAATGTGTGTATCTACATGGCGTCACGGATCTTTGGACCAATTTTGTTTATTTTAATGTAGTCAACATACATCCTATAAACAGATCCCAACGCGGAGCCAGTAGGGTTTTTAAATCCTCAAGTAAGGTTACTTTATTAACAAACATTTGTTAGTGTACTGTGACTGGTCATTACATAAACACAAAATACAGGTACAAACACAACACCTGAGTCTTATAGACCTCTATCGATCTACGGGTAAAAACTCCAACACGTCTCAGATAGCCGCCAATGTTGGCGAGTTAACACGTTGATATTCATGAAATATCCTGCTGATTTATTAGGCTGTATAATGAAATCAGCGACCGTACAACCGGGCTGTTTTTACACACTCGGCTGGAAAAATGGCCAAATTAATTAATACATATTCCATGTCGATTGGGACAATCAGCGAAGTCTTTAAAAGTTTTTTGACTGATTAAACCAGCTGGATAGGTAAAGATATTTGAGAGCCGTGAAGGCGTGCTATAAATAAGTAATCAAGATTTAATGTAGCCAAATAAGGTTTCCTTTTATACCTCAGTTTACGATCTTCACAGTTCAAGCTTATCGGTTTTATCGTATTTCTGACTTTGTAAACTGACCAGAAAGTCATCGAATAGTCCGATCGCTACGAACAAAGAGGTAAACAATACACAACAATGGATTTAGTAAGTCGTGGTACGGAATGGTTTTCATTATATATGCTATTAGATTAAAAGTTTTTTTTCTCATATTTTGTTATTAACATGTTCCCATGAGACCACAGATTATGTGATACTTTCATATACAATAGTCGTATACGTACTTATGGCGACTGTCAGACGACATGGTACAGAACCGATGGAAGATATCAATATAAAATGTATGAATTAAAATACTCTTTAAAGACAATTCTCCCTGACATATAACAAATGCATTACTACATATTTGTGTTTCACAACTTGGAATGTAATTGAAACTGGACTAGAATTATTGTATACGTTCAAGTCATTAACAGGTTTAGGGGTGGCACCTACAGAAAGTATCATCATATGGTGTTAGGGTGCTGAAACAATATCTGTCAGTAATGGATAAGTCCCCGTGGTTATACAAAAGACACACACACAGATATCATCTTTAGATAGGGATTTAGTGATGAATACGGTACGTGCCGAATTAGGAATATAAAACTGCACCATACTGATGTGTTGTCGTATAGGACTTGTCAGGGCCACTGCACCATACTGCTGTTTTGACATATAAGACTTGTCATCAGCCTTACTATACCATACAGCTGTTTGTCCTATAGGACTTGTCAGATTTACCGCACCATACAGCTTTTTTGTCCTACAGGACTTGTCAGAGTTACCGCACCATACAGCTGTTTTGTCCTACAGGACTTGTCGGAGTTACTGCACCATACAGCTGTTTGTCCTATATGACGTGACAGTATTACTGCACCATACAGCTGTTTTGTCCTATATGCCGTGTCAGTATTACCGCACCATACAGCTGTTTGTCCTATATACCGTGACAGTATTACCGCACCATACAGCTGTTTGTCCTATATGCCGTGTCAGTATAACTGCACCATACAGCTGTTTGTCCTATATGCCGTGTCAGTATTACCGCACCATACAGCTGTTTGTCCTATATGCCGTGTCAGTATTACCGCACCATACAGCTGTTTGTCCTATATGACGTGACAGTATTATCGCACCATACAGCTGTTTGTCCTATATGCCGTGTCAGTATTACTGCACCATACAGCTGTTTGTCCTATATGACGTGACAGTATTACTGCACCATACAGCTGTTTGTCCTATATGCCGTGTCAGTATTACTGCACCATACAGCTGTTTGTCCTATATGCCGTGTCAGTATTACCGCACCATACAGCTGTTTGTCCTATATGACGTGACAGTATTATCGCACCATACAGCTGTTTGTCCTATATGACGTGACAGTATTACCGCACCATACAGCTGTTTTGTCCTACAGGACTTGTCGGAGTTACCGCACCATACAGCTGTTTGTCCTATATGACGTGACAGTATTACTGCACCATACCGCTGTCTTGTCCTATATGCCGTGTCAGTATTACCGCACCATACAGCTGTTTGTCCTATATGACGTGACAGTATTACTGCACCATACAGCCGTTTGTCATATAGAACATGTCAGTATTACTGCACCATACAGCTGTTTGTCCAATATGACGTGACAGTATTACTGCACCATACAGCCGTTTGTCATATAGAACATGTCAGTATTACTGCACCATACAACTGCTTGTCCTATATGACTTGTCAGAGTTACTATATTATATACATTCTGTTTGTCCTATAGGACATGTCAGTATTACCGCACCATACAGCTGTTTGTCCTATAGGACTTGTCAGAGTTACTGTATTATACATTCTGTTTGTCCTATAGGACTTGTCGTCAATGTTATTGCACTGTAAGGACCACATACCGTGAACTTCATGCCCAATAAAACAAACATGGAAAAATCATTACAACAACTCTCTGACAAGTTGTCTCGTGCTTGTTTATGGTTGGAAGGGAACCGAGAGCTGTATACACATATATGTAGAACCTGATTTAATGACATCACCATAGCAACTATATACAGAAAGAGTGTTAAGTGATGGCCTAACGAAACGAAATGTACATTAAAAAGTAATTCTTGTGAGTTAAACTAATAAAAAAAATGTTGCATCTACTGGTACGCGTACCACACGAAATAAGATAACTTCCGACGCGTTTACTGGGACATGGATAAAATTGATGATTTATTTTGTCTTTTAATGCATTTCATCAAGATGATTGATGCAACCATTATAGTCAGCTGAAATTACGTGATTTATATCAATCATCTGATACCAATACAACGTTTGTCTGTGTCATATAGACAACTTTAGTCAATGTCAAAAGCCATGTAAATAGCTATGTTGGTTAGCGTATATCTATATGACTGTGCAAAAAACAATCTTATTCGAGACTTAACAAAAATAAAATACCGCTGTATATCTGATTGTACTGTTCTGATCTATACGTGAAGAATGGTACTCACCGGAGAACAGAAAAGACTAGAGATCCCAATGTCAGACGAACTGTGCGGCTTAACGTTCCTCACGAAAATGACTTGTATCCAGCACGATTGAGACTATTATACAATGTTAGCGAGAGGATTAGTCATTACGTCATCATCAGAGTATATACTATACTATCGTTCTGTAATCCTATTAATCCTCCAGGTATTTAAATGTGAGGGTGGATGTCTACTCATCCACTGCCATACTCATACAGGCTATAGATGTCTACAGCACTACGTACTGTACACCTGACAATGGTGCTAATTATTGACATACAGACGACTTAGAATTATATGGTTCAGTTGTTGGTGTGCTTGTTGGACAGTGACAATTTATTTAAGGGGAGATATTGTGTTAATACACCTAATCTGCGATCGCAATCGTGCGTGATCGGGTCATAATTATTCTGACTCTGATTAGCGACAGATAACAGGTTGTAGACTGCAATTGTTTCAAAGCTAAAAGCGGAAGTGATACTGTGTTAGATCTGATCATCAGTGCGCAGAATCATCCGGAAGTTAATAAGCCAATTATTCTTTGTGCAGTCATTTGATTATTGAACTGTAAGACGATATCAAATTGCACAATGGCGTAATGAACAGGACGATATATACATTTCCAACTCCGCGTCTGTCATTCATGATATGATAAATACATGCTGTACATTATAGATTGGATCAGAGCTTAACAAATTGTCTTCGCGACAGATGTACTTAAATATAATAATTATTTTGATTACACCGATGCAGTATAAACTTTATTAACTTGTTTGTATGTGTGTGTGTGCTGTTTCTTTTAAACTAAGAAGTGTTTAGGTAAGTTGGTGTCACATTTCATAAACTAAATTTCAAACAGAGTTATTTGGCCTCCTTTCTCGGACAGGTGTTGTTTTCTTTGAGAATAAATGTCACTGATAGTGTTGGTAGCTGCCACTCAATGTTTATCTGAATAACACGAAACTAGAGTACACTTAAAGAGTCTTATGGAGGACCAGTAATCAATCAAACCTTCAAATGTTTTAAAACTCCAGGTAACAAATGTTTGAATTGCAATTAAGAGACAGAGTGAAGATCGAGAAGGGTAGGCGCTAACCCAGATAGGAGAATTGACAGCGGGGATTACCATTTAACTGTGGGTCTAGGTCAAACTTGTACACAAACAACAAACACAGAGGCCGGAGATAACACCATTTGTCTTCACGAGTTGACGTGACGTTGCTAAAAATAAGGTATTTTAAAAACTTGAACAGCATGTGTACTAAAACTGACATTTATAACTGTCACACCAGTTCTCGCATCAAAATCGGATTGAGTCGAAAGCATTTGAAATATAATGGAACAAAAATGTGAGATAAACCCCAATAACTCTGAAGTACGTAAATTTATGACAAAGTATTGTCTAGGCATTTGTTGGCACTGCAAAACAGTGCGAGTCAGCGCATTATTCCCTCCAATTTCAAGGTTTAGATGCATTTTTATTACTAATGCATTATTTTGTAGGATAAAGTTCATTGTGGCCTGATACAACTCCCTATAAAACTATGGTGTAAGGTCTAAAGCTTAAGAACTTTGTTACAAACTATAAAAAAAATCATGTAACTGAAAGAAACTCCTTAATTACGACAGCTTCCTTTCAATATAGCCGTGGAATCATACAGCGCATTCTTGCAGCTGAAAAAAAACGAATTCATTACATACAAAACTGTATATACATTGATACAAGGAATATAGATTTTCCCCAGACGTATAGCAAAATTAGATTCAGTATTACCTACATATCTACTGAAGTCTCTGACATACACTGTATACAATTTCTATGGAATTCAAAGGCAGTCGCGACATTTTATCGGAGGATTCAGGTCCCGTATATAATGATCTGTCCGCGAATCAATACACCGATGCAGATTAAGCAGTGTGTTGATGAAAATTTACTTCCTTATATATAGAGAGTCACCTTTTCAAGTTTAAGAATGTTGAAAAAAATCTACTGCATTAAAAACAGTAATCGATACCAAGAGAAACCGCTCCCTATCGATAATTAACTTGTACTCGAGAGCCATGATGGACGGGTCTGTCAGGTTGCCAGACACTTAAGGAAGGCGTTAAAGGAACGATTGATAAGAATGGTAATTTAAAAAGAAAATATCGTCAGACATAAAAATAATAATAAAAAGCTTTCCTTGTCAAATTATCATATGTATGTGCGTAAAATAGAATTGAAGAATAGTGTGGGAGCTGTCATCTGTCGTCACTACAAGTGACAGTGATAGTTTACATTCGCTACCCCCAATTTCTGGATACAATTCGGGCGACTGACCGAAGGAAACTACATAGGCTTGCTTCTCGACAGGAAAATGACTGAACTGAATACTAACGGTTCCTTTATTGCGCAAGGGTCTTTTCGTCTTAATTGTAACATCTATCCGCAAATCTATAATTGTCAGCATTTTAAGCTTAATTCAATTCAATTATATTTTGATGCTTAAAGAATAAACAAGCCGTGTTTGTTTACAGATCATCGATGCGTGAACATGGCAGCCAACGAGAATTTTTTAATCTTTTGATAACGACTGATATTATAATATATATAAACGTTGAGAATAAATAGTGTTTTGTGGCAAGTGTAACTAAGCGTGAGTAATGTACCTCCAAACGCTAAAGAGTTCTAAGGCACACGCCATTCAACCATTTCCACACAACAAATACAGATAAATGAATGACTTAAATCAAATAAAATCAAATGATATAATATCTTTGAAATCTGAATCATGTATGCTTTCAAAGAAGTAGTCAACCAGAAAATGCAAAGTGTCAAATGTTGATTCATATACTCTTTCGTGAAGGCGTCCCGCTGATAAACAAACTGCAACACCAATAGGAGACAGTTTATTACCAATATTGATATATGCTCGATGATTATTACTTTTGATAGGTTTGTGATATATCTAAGCTGAAAAATATCGGAAATCATTCGTGTGCCATGACCTGATTTATGTCACATTCTTTCATGTGGTTTAAAGCGATGTAAATGACGGTAATGGTGATCGAAGAACGTTAAAACTGACACTCAAGTCTGACACGTTGAAGAGTTTTTATATCGAATTCTTTGCATTCATGACCAGGTGTTAGTTTTGCATAAGATACCAGATGTAGATTTAAAAGTAAAAAACAAAACAAAAAACCACCAGAAACGTTTAAGTATACAAATTTACCTACATAAGATTTAGATACATATCAATTAATAAAAATGTTGTTTTTTTTCGAACATGAAATGTCGTCAAACAACTTGACAATTTAAATGTCCAGATACTTGGGTATATGGAAGGTGTCATATAAAATGTTATCAAAAGAGTGAACTAAAATGGCCATGATGGCATCCAGCTCATTACGGTAGAACTTCAGAAACATTCTAGAAATATTTACATTTGTAGACAACTATCCGGTAGAACCAATTTTATGTAAGTGTTAGAATAATAGAATAAAGTTCTCAGGAAGAGGAAACGCCCCTTCTTCATCAACAACATGGTCATGGGCTTTGTGAATCTTTAAGTCAAATGAAGGTAATTTTACGTTCTCAAAAATAGAACCGTGGTAGTGAGAACAGCGCCACCATGCCCATGAATGACAATCGAACAAGTCAACTGTTATACCACACAAGGAAATATGTCATTTCACGACTATCATCAATTCTTCATCAACCTGCATCTCTGTACTCTTTTTTGTTGTCTTCACGTCGGAAGACGATATCTATTACAAAATTAGTTTTTTTTTCGGAGTAAGCCATTACATACAGAATCGACCTGCGGGAACCGTACACTTTATGTTCGGAAAGCAGGGATGTTGCAATCTAGAAATTGATAGTTCACAAAAGAAAATTGAAATGGCCAGGCTTACCATTGTTTGGAGTTGTAAGCTTCTTACTTTGTTTACATCATGCATGTTGATCAAGGATCAATGTTTTTTTCTGATTCTAAGTTCACTAGGGGATATAAGCTAATGTAAGTATTAAGCTAGAATTTCTTTACAAAAACGTAGGGGATGGAAGTCAACGTGATGGTGTCCATTATTTCAGGTTGTTAAGAAAATATCAATACATCTCTTGTTGTTTAAAGACAACACATCGTCAATACATCTAAAAATAGACATGACGGACACGATAAAAGATCTTTTTTTTACATTTTCTTGATAACATTACATTTTGCGAACTAAACTAGACGAAAATCCTTTATACGCAGAAAAATAGATCAAACTTGTGGTAACCAAACCTTTACGTATTAAATAAAAAACATGAACATAAATAGATAAATTAATCAAACATCCAGCTCTTTAAAAGAATGGATATAGTTTTGGTAAGCGGCATGTATAAAGGTTAAAGGTCATTATGCTAACAATCTAATGATCAGTAATATGCTGGAGAAAAACATTGATTACGGATCTGAAAAGCTTGTTGTGTTGAAACAGTATTTGATGTATTCTGCTACGTATATCCCGTCAATAAGTGTATAGACACTGTTTGTAGATCTTCGTCTGTCACGACATATCAACATGTTGTATTACTGACGTGTATTGTCATTAATAGTGGAAAACTTCCCCATGAAGATATGACTGATACAGCCTCACGCGAAGCAAGAATATTCCTGTTTTTCTGTGGTACGGATGTATGGAATTGTTCATCTCGGTCAATCAACTCGTAAAATTTTGGAAAACACACCAACTAGGAGATCAAATCGTGTGGATATAAACTACATGTACTATAACACAAAATCAACAGAGAATACCAACATAAAAACAGTTATTCTAACTCAAATTCGACAAAATGAAGACAAGGTGCATGTAAATAAGAATATATTTGTATGGCGACCCTTAAAAAAGTACAAGGAGATTAAGACCAGGTGTCCGGAAGGGTAAGCGTCTTCTGTTTCACCCGGTAACAAACCTAGGTCAATTACTAGTCAAAGATAATTTTAATTAAACAATAACATGCCAATTTGTTTAAACGTAAATAAGAACATTTCCAGGTATACGAGCCAAATGTGAATTAATATATTGTAGACTTAACCAAGCTAAAACATTGCCTGACATGTGAATGACACAAACAATGGTACTGAAATGTGAAAATGTGAACCAACGTAGAATATATTGTTGATATGAAATAAATCGTAAACAATCAGCTTTTTAAATCATAATCTATCAATTGGACATGAGTTCATGACATCTACATTCCAAAAACAAAACCTTGTACTACTTAACAAATATATATTTCACCTTAAACCCACTTCTCGGATTAATGGCAAGTGAGTGATACAGGCAAACTGAACCTCTTGTTTTAAATTGTTTATTTGTGTCCTCATCTAAGGAGACACTCGGTACTACCCTATTCCTTCCTAGGCTTGGCGTATGCGTGCCAATTTGTGTTTCAATATGTTTCACAAAAGTTCTCAGAAAATACAAATCCGTGATTCACACCCAAGAAAACTTAATATTGGAAAAGAGTTTCCTGTTTTTGTTCATTCATTCAGGAAATTTACCTCGTGTTCCCGGTAACCAAGTGTATGATCTGTATCAGTGCAATGTTTGTAAATGGATTCACGCAATCTTTCGAAAGCTTTAAAAATCAATCTGTAGAATATTAATGATGCCATAAAGTATTGTAACCAAGATCTGTTTCCGGGCAAACCGAATATCCATATTGATTATCCACACAAATGGCCATCAAGACATCTTGTTCGATTACAAGAAGTCTGTGTCTTTAACATGTATCTGATATATCGGTGACCTCTAGCCCTCTTAATGGGATTTGATACAGATCTAAAAACGTAGTCCATTACTTAAGATATTTATCACGAAAAACTTAACATAAACCCTGGACAAAGCGAGATAAGGAAAGAAAAAGCCATGCTTTAGTTTTGAATTACCAGATGGTTTGCCATTCCTTTTTTGAAATGCATAAATTATATGAGTTCAGATAGGGTAAGACGTAATTGGTCTACATACATTAGGCATTAAGGAAGGATGGAGAGTGCCCGGTTCGTTAATTTAGAATCAGAACTTTTATAAATCTGACAGGCGAGTACTTTAGTTTTTGTTAGGCACCGCTCGGAGGATGTGTTTAAGGAGTGTTGATTCGAAAAAGCTGCACGTAGCCCCTTAAAATTTCGGTCAAGATAGATTTTGATACCGATGACTGATGGTGTGGTATTTATATCTTATACATACTTTAACCTTTAATTTGCATTGAGAACTAGCCATTCACTGGCTTCCTGAAATGAATCCTTAATGAAATCGAAAATGGTGACGCCATTTGTTCATGATCAGAAAAAAAGCGTTTCTGATGCTCAGCATTGATAGAATAGAAGATATATTTCAAACAGAAATTACATTACATTCGGTTTACTTATTTCCAGTGGTACCAGTACAATATGAGACCGTCATTTGGAACCTTTAAATCATCCAGTGATCTGGATAGCTTGATAGGGTGATGTATGACTAGTATCAGTCCCCTACAGTACCATACCACTTATCTTATGTATGCGTCTTTCAACACGTACCCGCTACGTATAATATGTATGTGTTAACAAACTGAACACGATAACGAAATCACCACTGTTGTCAATCACTCTTCGACATCCAAAAACAGAATTATTATTTTTTTTTTTTTTTTTTTTTCACAAACCTGAATTGAGTATTGTTCGTCTTGGCAGTTAGGTTCCATGGACCAAAAACTACCAATTTGTCAACGGACGGGTTAAATTTATGCCCATAATTCATACTGAAATAAAACACAAATGGAACCTACTGTAGTATTCAACAGGAAAAACAAACCACAGTCCACCTCATTATTTGTTCTCACTGTCTTCTCAGATGTTTTTTTCTCCACTCTTCTACTTTTGTATCCCCCGTGGTACATATCCCGATTACTTATTTCTAACCCTGACGTTATAGGACGCCTTTTTGTTGCAATGACTCGTTACTCTAACATCTGAGACAAAGGAGTGTTGTGTGATGCCTTCACGCGTATAAACTCCTAAATGTTGCCGTCGTCATGTGACCTTCGATATCGTTGCAAAAGTATTTTAATCAACTAGCAAAAACCTCTAATTGACAATATCTTCACTTTTTTATTTATTCTATGTTAAGTGTTGTTTTGTTGATATTTATCTCTGAAGATCACTATGGCATTGTAGAATAAAAGGGCGTTTATTGATTATTTAACAAATACAAATTCTGATGAAGTATTTTCCTTCCCCATTCACCTAAGCCCGTGGTACTAGATAAATGTACATTTCTCTTACAATTCTAAGTAGTTTTTTCTCCTATCTGAAGAGCTTTTTACATAATTTTTTATTCAATATTGACAATGACGTCATGGTTTATTCTGAAACGCCCAAAATTTAGTTGAATTTCATTGAGTCAGGGAGACACTCTATCCCTACTTAAAAAATGAATGACAAGGTCGAGAAAAGGCTAGGTATTCCAGGTGCGATGCCTTTAAGATAAAGTCTTTATTGCCCATGTCATATACACGCTGTCAATCAACTTTTATCTCCATAACCTTTTCCCTTTTTATATGTACTTTTTACATCAGAAAGTTTTAAAACCCCAATGACTGTTAATGAATCTAATGCACGGGTTCGTACTAATGTTACAATTTGTTTCTATCAAATATCATTCCAATCAACCAAATTAGCTTGAATGAAATATTATACAAACATATCATGGGTACTGGTAATTGACCTTAGGTCTCGTGCAATAGAGCATCGGTCGATTACCAGGACCTCGTGTCAAATATTTTGGACTTTGCACAGACACCTATGATATGCTTGTTTTATTACATAATCACTAAAACACACTTAGAATCACAGACATCTCGACTTTTCTGTAGGCATAGAAAGGTGTTCATAGTTCGCACGTGACCAAATTCCGACACGTCACAGGTGTTCAATAGTTCGCACGTGACCGCGCAATAGTCATTTTAGCCGTGCAATGGTTCAAAATATAGCTCATGCGTATAGTTAAGAAAAATCAAACACATTATGTTATAAAATCAATTATAAGTTTAAATCGTCGTCACAAGATTGATTTAGTCATCGAATAGGGCAGACAGACACCAAAGTAATTCTGAACATTCACAAAATATAAAAGACAATGATAGACACTTTAAGCACCAGTTTAAAAAATAGTATGTTGTTTTCACCAACATCTTCGCTGTTTCGTCGAATAGATGAACGGCGGTAGGATAATTAATTACTGTTTCAATATTAAAACTGAGGCTTAATCATTCCGTTGAAAAGTAACGTTTTGGAAACAGTATCGCGTCGAACAAATACATATGTATGTTTATGCTAAATAAAAACAGGATGTTATATACTAATACAGTAGATAACGCTGTAACGTTTGACAGACCTTTGTCGTACATTCAAGTTGAAGACGAAGTTGTCTGACAGATATAAAACGCTCAATCATCATGGCGACATACACAAAAGGTAAAACAATATCAAATCGGTTAAATATCGAATTTTGCCTTCTCACATTTGACAGAATAATTCCTTCAAATATTAAATTCTTCCATCGTTACAAGTGACGAACTATTTCTGTCCAATATAGATTTTTGTTGTCTTACTGGATCATGCTGGCGATACGTTAATGATTTTGTACTTTATAATGTGTCTGGAAATCAGCCTTTCTCAAATCCTATATTTTTATATTTCAAGTTTATTTTTAGAAGTGATGTGTTTGTATATGGATATATAAAGATATAAAAAGGAGTAAAAAGGCAGTCAGCTAATGTTTTCTGGGTGATAAATGGTTTGATAAATGTACAATGTCATAGTGTATTACGTCAGTGCGTGTGATCAGACAATACAGGTCGGTAAGGTAAAGAAATAATTAAATCTATACAAACAGTACTCTTATTTGTTGTATTAAAAGTAAATAAAAACATAATAGTTGAAACAATTTACACACATAAATTGCGTTTGGATATTTAGAAAATATTTTAAATGCCAATATAAATATTACCTACTACAGTCGGCTAAGATACTAAGTTAAAATACACATATTTTACATATTCGCATACTTAAAAGATACGAATGTAAGACCCTTACGCCACCATCCTACTGACTGGAATAGTTATACTACTTCCGGTTGTTTGTCCAATCAGAGATACCGTGACTAAATCCATTAGGGAAGTTCACATCACCAAAGGATGCATGAATAATGAAGACACCTTCTTAAGGTTTCGATGATTAGATATACACATCATGTTCCGTAAAATATGAATAATTAACTAATTGGTCTGACCTTATTTTGAATGATTAACGGATCAAATCAGTCAAACTACATGCAGGGATCATTGATCAATTATTTATTTGTTTTTGCTAGTTTATCTATCTGTATATACTAGATGTGTGATATTGTACACTTGCTTGTCATTGCCTTTCTGATCTATCTCCCTTGGAAGATATATTGTATCCCCTATGATGCACCGGTAACATGATGTAGACGTTTGTAGGCATATCTGTGTCAATAATACGAAAGTATAAATACTACACTGTAAGTACCAAACATGGCTTTCCTTGCAAAGCCGGAGAAGCGTGTTTACATCAGCGTTAACTGCGTGCTAAGTCGGAAGACAATAAAAGGAACCGAGAAAACAATAAAACATAAAAGACAACAAAAGAAACTGAGGAGACAATGCTACATAACAATAGGATCCCAACAATACAAACATAAAGACAATAACATTAATTGAGACAACAACAAAGACAGAGGAGACAACAATAGGATCCAAACTGACACCCAAAAACAGGGGGGAACATGGGCGATTGAAGAAACACTATTCTATTGGATAAGCAAATTTTACGCTAGGGGTTGAAGCAATGTCACATTCTCAATAAGAGAACATGGGTAGTGACAACCGAATATATTGGGAATACGTCATGAAGTTGTAGTCTCTCCTTCTGAAAAATCAATTGTAGGGTTTTGGACAAAATGGTCTATCTATCCACTAGAAAGAAATTCTTTGACATACCAGTATATCAGTATAACCGATATAAAAAGAAGTCACATAGCCTCTTCTGTAATAAATTGTGGTAGTCACGTGATCTTCTCTGCACTTACGTACTGTAGTCACACATAACTACTGCCGCCCTAGAGCGTATCAATCACATGACCACATGCTAGACTGGGGTAGCACATTACAAATATTGCTATGGTTACTTGAGGGGAAAGTATAACATATGAAAAAAATAAGTTTGTAATTAAAGGTAACTAAGTATATCTTCCTTTTTTGTTAAAACATTTGTGTGGTGTGAATTCTGCTTCAAATTCTGCTTCAAATTTCAATACTGACACTATGTTTATTAACAAAATATTGTTGACTGAATTCAACTCCCATCGACCTGAAATAGATTATTCAGAATTTTACTTATTCCGTATGTATCTTGTTGTTATAATAGCATGAGTTTTATTCATTAATGTCAACAAAATATATTTATCATCGTCTACCAGGTAAAAAAACAACTCTATGATACTAGTTCTTCAATACTCAAAGCTGGAGCCACACAAATTAACAAAGGCATGCATACATTATGTATCAATTGCATGTTTATATACCTAGAAGTACGGTAAACAGAAGTGGTTTAAAGGGATGTTCTTATTTAAAGATATGAATCTAAGTGTTCATTTATTTATTTTTTCGCAAACGGCAAGTTATGTAGAAGGCACATAATGTATGTAAGTAACACGTGTACTGGATATGTTATGCATAAATATATATTTACCATTGTATGGCACTGCCACTATATAACCCTACCAATTCAGTTGCGAGTTCACCAGCTTATGAACTGCCAACTGAAATTTGAATTTGAAAATTTCAAAAAAAAAAAAATCGCACGATAAATAAAAAATCGCAGATGGTAAATATAAATATAAGCATTGAACGGCTTTCAGTTGGCATTCATAGTCAATATGAATGCCAACTGAAAGCCGTTCAATGCTTAAGTATACTGTATACACGTATTGAGATTTAATACGTTTCCAAATCAGCTGGTTGGTACGATAATCTTAACCTGTCTATAAAGACAAATTCAGTGTCTCCTTTGATCGTTCTTTCTAGACAGGTTTGACTGTTGATTTCTCTTTGTAACTAAATGAACTGGCCACACAATTCTTGTCACGAAATTGTGGCATTGTGAAATTCTATTCGGCATGTACATTTCAACATTGTTATAGTTTAATGAGAAATACACGTGTAATTGGTAACCAATACGTACAAATAAAACAAGTCAACAGTACACATATACTGACAATATTTGGTGTACGATTTATAAGTTAAGTGGGCCCGTTTAGTTATTATAAGTTTGTAATTCCCAACCGCTAAGATAAACATATTAAACTCTCGAGTATGCCAATATCAACTCCAAATAGCCCGAGGATAGAGTGAGGGTAAAGACTTTCTAACGGAATGTGTCTATGGGATCTTTCTACATAAACTCTGTTACTACCGAGGTTGTTTAACCATAACAAACATATCATGAATACCTCCAATAACAATCTTTGTGACAAATCCAAATCGTTTTCAGGTCGGCCCTTCTGTTTACTGGGTTATCAAGAGGTGTGGTTGGGAGTTTTATCAATAGTATCTTTCTTCAATTCAAGCAATTTTATTTGTGAAAAGGCGAATTCCGTCGGTAATACCGACGGCATATCTGTAATTAGGTCTGTGTTTACCTAAGGTATACTGAGCTTATGACTTTTGATAGAGCCAAGTGTAAGGTAAATATTCGCTGTTAAGTCGCGTCTTTAGACTTATCGTAGACAGGTGAATTTTTCTTGAATACACAAATAGGACACACGTTTTTAGACTTACCCGGTCAGGTAAAAATCCCTAAATAAACTTTCGGACACATGGCTACTTGATCTGTTGTCACCCCATGGCTTTTATAAACGATTACTTATCATTGTACATTGGCCAGCAGAGTCTTCTTCTGAACAGGGCAAACATTTATGAGATAGAAAATATGCCTAACTTCATAATAAAATCGGGAGAGGAGGCTGTATTTTCTACGTATCTATGGGTGTGTAGCACAGATTCTACAGAACTTTAAAATAAGCATACAGTACATATGAAATACCCAATAGACATATCGGTATGATTTGTTAAAACTTTCATTAAAAATTCCAAGGTAAACAAGTAGATTTGAATGCAGTTAATTATTTTGCACTTTATAAGCATCAAAAGACATTCTTCATTACGAACACCCATATTGGTTTAAAGGACTATGACTTTAACCCCCCTCCCCTTAAAAAATATCTTTGTTTACATCCATGAAAATTATCAAAAGGGAGATATCTACACATGCAAACATATAAATGTACTTTTTCCTGATAAAAACAAACACACATTGTAGTATATGGACAAATGGATAAAACGTCATCTTTTCTGTTGTTCAAACACTCTACAAGTATCGTTTGTCAGGTAACATGCGTATGTTTTGTTCAGAACACCATTGATGTAACATGGCTAAAACGCCACACACAAAATTGTCGATAACAACATTTTAATGATTGACATTGTTAAAATTTGTACGGTTCGTCACAGGAATGAAAATAAATCTGAACAACAATACGACTGAAATAGACGAGTCACAAAAGTTCAATTCCCTATCGGAGTTATAAAAGCCCATGTTAGCAATGCATTACAATTCATTGAACTAATTCTGCCTCGTTAAACCCGCGCGAATATCAATGAAAGAGAAATTGAACATTTATTGATTCCAACTAGCAGAGACAATATGGCATATTTATTCTGTTTCAGCTTTTCACAATTTACACGAGCTCATCGCATCAAGCACAATGACCGTTACAGGATTTACATATACTTAGTGTCTACGCCAAGGATAAACAATAGGACAGCCATTATTCTGAAGAATACATCAAACACTATCTGGGAGTTCCTACCAGTAATGTGGGACTTGCTATAGAGTGTTTTTCAGAAACAAATACCACCAAAGTGGGAAGGCCATTGATGGCAGACTTATATATACAATATTTGTCATATATCCCATTACAGTGACAAGCCTCTTGACGAAACCATGTTTGTTACAAATGGCATACAAGTGTAGAACCCATTAGTGGTATCATTACTAAAGAGTGTCACAAAAACGGTAGTTATATTAACGTTTACCTGACACTTCATTTAAAGGTACCAGTGACCTAATTATAGCACTCTGCATAGTGCCTGTGTCAGAACAATGAGAGCAACAATAACCAGTGATAAAACTGTCTTTCGTCAAAACTGGACTTGTCTCTGGTTGTCATGTCTTGCCTTATCTTACAATTCTGTAATGCCCCAAGAACTTGTAATATCATACAGTTACACGAGGGTTTGAAGGATATACAAAATGTAGCAAAAGGTTACTTGGCATGATGGGGGAATACAAAACACTTGCTATATCACTTTATACCATAATTCGATTGCTTTAAAATAATTTCTTAATACATTGAAACGAAACTTGAGAAAACATATGCACAGACAGTCCATAAAACCGTCTAGTTGAGGAAGGGCCTTGGGTTCTGTCACTTGGCCGAGACATGCCAGAGTCTTTAAAATGGTAGTTGTTACTCCTGCTTAGCATTCAGCATTTTGGATGTGGTACAACTGATTAGCCCGTTGTCAGTATAATGTGACCGGGTCGGGTGGGTTCAGTGATGTAGCACTATAAAGTCGGCATCAATTCCGCGCTATCACAAGGAAACAAACACGAACATACCACAACATTGCAAAGCACATACATCTACCACACACATGCATCTCGCACACCTTGAATGACCTTAGCTGTTGATAGGACGTTAAACATTACAAAACCAAACCAAACCTGTGACTTTTCAGTCTCATGCAAACGAAGCGTTCGCACAAATGCATCAGTATTTTAGCAATCCTGTTAATAACTCCAGAAACGAAACCCCATACAGAAAAAGTATAAAGGGTGGCCATTAGGAACCAAATAGAATGTAGTTTCCACTGACAGTTCTTTTTAATTTTAGTAATCAACTTCATTTTATTCATTTCAACTATCGGACATACAAAATTAAAATATAAGCCTCGAGTTAAAATACAGTCGAACCTCGTTATCTCGAAATATGTGGGGGTCACGAAAAAATTCGAGATTTCCCGAGTATTCTAGCTAAATGAGCATATCTTATATATAATTTTTACTATAAGGACTGAATTTTTAATTCGAGATAAGCATGGTTTCCAGTTATCAGAGTTTGAGATATTGAAGTTTTACTGTAGTTACATTCGCGTGGTGGCCATCTCTAATTCCACCTTACGTATTCAAATGTCATCCATTTTAGCTGCTGTTTACATGTCTCCAAATTATTCCGTTATTGATCCGACAGACTGCTGAACGAAACACAATATCCATTGTCAACATTCAGTATCAACATTAATTTCCTTTAATTTACTGCCAGGTCTAAAACCACTAATATCATCAATCGGTTAGCAATATGTCTCCGACTTCTGTAGTTAAGTCATCAGACAGCCTATATCATCCTAGACGGTTTTGGAATCATCACCTCTCTACCAATTCACAAATCAGTCAAGCAAAGCTTTGAGCTAAAAACTAAATTATTAAGTAGAAGAAGAAATCCATTATGATTTAAAATGCATTGATAATACAAGTAAATCTGGATTATAAGTTAAAAACTGTCGTTCTCTAATCCGTGTTTACAGAAAAGATCATGTTTATGTTATCTAGTGATTCCAGGGCGGATTCAAGAGTAGACACAAATTATCTGTTATACCTAGTCGTAGTAATGTTTTTTTTCACATGAATCCCTGGTATTTTTCTCACGAGCTCACGAGGTGTACTGGATTACCTATGTATGGTATATAGATGCCACTTACCAAGACTCAGTCGTGCTTGCTTTTTTTTCTTATACAATTTCATGTATCGAGTTTGTATTTAAATACAAACATTTATCAAATGCAAATACGTGTATATGTTAATCAGACTTGTTGAATGACACGATTTGTCCTGTTAGGGAAAGATTACATATCTATAGGACAGTATCGAACAAAAATATGTAGAATTTTTTCGTGAGATTTATCTGGTTCAAATTCATGAGTGTATGCTTATCTTCTATAATTATAAAATTTACACAATTCTGGATTGTCACGCTTTTGGCTGTGTGATGCAATTTTCTATTCATACTTGGCATATACTAGATGTACATCTTAATTTATGTTTAAATCGGTTACCTATATGCTTTTGTGTCTTAAGTACAATTATCTGCTGAAACTCAACCTCCTCCTATCTAGAACCATCTTACAGAATTACGTATCACTCAAAGACAGAACGATGTCGATAGATATAACCTTGTTTCTTTAACTTACCCCAGTTCCTTAGCGCCTACTGTGCATTTTTGTATGTCCATGTATACATCCAGTGACGTGTGTCCCTCGTGTCCAGAGATAGGTATAATCCAATGTCCGCAGACCTGCTGACCGGCTTCACCTAAAAACATGCATATCAAGTCCCGCGGAATAATGCTTCCTCCGAACGCTTTGATAGATAAACCGTACCTGTGTGTATAACGGTATTGATCTTCAGGTAAGTACAGGTAATACACCACAGGTAGATTTTTACCTGTCGTGTTAACTCTACAGAGACGGTTCTTTATTTACCCAGTTTACGGGATAATTAGAGATCTACCTATTGTTATGTACTTTTAATGTCAATGCATATGTTGCGTAGTACCTCTGTATCTATCTGTATACGTAAGAATACCAGCGTTGTTTCTGGTAATTAGATGTCTCTAATTATAACTGAGGAGGCTAGTTAATTATGAAAGTAAACTCGATATGGCATAATACTGTAATATATCTACGTATACGGACATATTCAATTTCCGCCATTAAGTTGTTTGAAGTTCAGTTATGGTACATTTGTAACATAATAAAAAGACTTTTGGGGTAATTATTCTAATTAAGACTACGCGAATTTGTGAAATACATTTGCACACTCAATATATTCATGAAAATTCACTCTACAATGATAGAACATGGAATACATAACCAATTATACTAAAATATAATCTGTCCGTCATACATTCCAGTATTGTTAATGATGTCATGACTTTGTATGGTCACGAAGGATCTGTGATTTATCATCGCGTGTGGTGATATTAGCTTTATACAGTGTAAAATATGTAAACAAAATAACTTTGAAACTTAACAGTCAAAAGTAACAAGTAGGCGCGATCTTCGATATAAAGCTTAGGGGAGACACTTGTATAGTCTGGAGGACCTTATACTGTACAAACTTTCATCGAGATTGTCTCATTGCTAAATAGTTGTCAATGGGGCGACTTTCATAAGGTAGATATAGCATCAAAAGCATAATTAATCAAATATCTAACACATGGTTTTGAGAACTACCATCGAAAATCTTTGAACCATTGAATACCCCGATGTTCCACTGTTTGTGAATACAGTTTAAGGTCGAATCAAAACCCTTAGCTCTCTTCATTGGGAATGCTGTGCAAGGTTCCTATTAATTTCTAATAGGCTATGTGTGGGTCCTTGCAGACTAGAGAAGTAATTAATCTCTGATGAATAATAATCAAAACCAACCCTGATTAGCCCGTTGCTTATAAACATCTCTTATTAGCCCGTTGTTCATGAACATCTCTGATTAGCCCGTTGTTTATAAACATCACTAATTAGCCCGGCCGTTGAGCTTTCTCAGTTCATCATAAATGTATCCATTCCTGTTTTCTACTTAACAAGTTTGTCAACCTATATTGTAACTGAGGCCTACTGCCGTAGACGCCCCGCAGAACACCTCGCCCGGCCAACGGTTAACCCTAAGCGTTAAGCAGGAATAGCAACTACCATGTTAGACTCTGGTATGTCTCCTCCAGGGGACAGAACCCAAAGCCTTAATCACAAGGGCGAACGCTCAGCTAAAGGCCAAAAGTGAGGCATTGTCAAGGGAGACATTAGGAAGAAGAAAGTTGTTAAGAAAGAAGATATCATCCAAAATTTAATCGCCTCAGACAAATCATGCAACAGGAACAGCAGGTACGATTCCTACGCCCTCCTTGCAAGGTTCCTCTTGTCAGAATATTATGAGATGGATGTTGTTACTCTTTCGATGTGATATGCATTCATTGTCTTACTCTAGCGGTCAAGTAATTAATAGTAACTAGTAATTTAAGTTGCGTTCTGTTACATCCACGCCATTATTTAGGTCACCTGTCAATTTCTATTAAATCTTTTGAGTGAGGAAGATAATGCAAGGATCGTCAATTGCCCCAACCTTCAATGTTCCTATCCTGTTGTGTTTAACTGTTTTTTTTTTTTTTTTTTTTTGATTGTCCAAACCTCTCTCCTGGATTTCCCCACTTTCGGTCCTTAGCATCACAGATCTAGGAGGGCAAAACGGTTGCATGGTGTCCTTAAAACCACTGTAGGGACCTAGAAGGACGAAAAAGCTGTTTGGTGTCCCAAATATCAATGGCAAGACCAATAAGAACGAAACAACTGCATGGTGTCCCTAACATCGCTGAGGAATCCTCGAAGGACGAAACAGCTGCACGATGTCCCTAACATCACTTACGAATTCTCGAAGGACGAAAACGATTAAAGAAAACGATTGAATTGTTTACCTTCTTTCAAAGAGCACTTTCCTCTAGATTTATTCTTTGTGGTAAACAAAGCGAACATTTGTTTTCAATTTTCACAATACATTAATATGGATAGTATCGATTCTATTCAAATATCTCATGAATAGCAAAGGGATCTTACTAGTATGTAAGTTACGTAACAAAACAATCCGTCGCCGAGTGTGGTAGCCTATTTTCTCTATCACCGCACAGAACATCGACTAATTAAGATCAGAGTCCATGACCAGAATTCAGTATCGGAATTTAGAAGATGGCGTCAATGTAACATTCACGTTCATTAAAGACTGGGTTGTATAGCTGCATTGACAAACAAACAATACTCCACTTTCTACATACACAAACAAAGACCGTTCCGATTGATGGTTTCTTTAGAAACATATGAAAGTAATAAAACTGAACTATTTATTCAACGTGTCGTGAATCTGCATCACCGTGGTATCCCAAATGTCATAAACACATGAGTCTAATTGTATTCAATTCTTTGACGGTTCTTTGTCTTTCAGGTAATCAAAAGAGCTGGTTTCTGTGCTGTTTTGTGAATTTGACCCCTGTTATATTGAATATTGATGAAGGCAAAGTAGTTTCGAAACTTTGGCGGGCGTCTTCCCACAAACTTTCCAGCCAAACATCTTGATTTACCTCGTGCTTCATAATGATCTCATAATCTAAACAAAATAATAGGTAAATTCTTTTAAAAGAAATTATTAATTCGCCTGTTACTTACACTGTAAGATTAAAAAAATCAAATTCATGTCCACAAGCATCGGTGATATTTCCCAGTACTAGAAAGAAAATACTAGCGTTGTACAGTCTTACTTTTTGTTATCTTATAGAACTATCAGTCACTCTTTCGTTTCACCCAATGACATTGTAACGTCAACATATATCTACATACGTATGTCATTTAAAAAGTCGGGAGAGGTAATGAAAGAACCGGGAATATTATCTGTTTAGCAATATTGTTACTTCTGTTGTATAGTTAAAAACACAAATTTAGTATTAGACTTTTTACAGCGAAATATGCTGGAAATAAAGAAAATATGTACATACTCGGACGGGAAAACAAAATAATAAATAGATATATTTCCCCCTTGTTATTTGGAGTATCATCTTTATCATATATGTGCAAACACATGCATTTGCTTCCGAGAACAAGTAAATCTAGGTAGGTGTGGTATTAATGGCATTCATAATCAATATGAATGCCAACTGGACAGAGGCAAATTCCATGAAGCGCGCTATGCTTATATTTACCATCTGCGAATTTTTTATGTGTCGTGCGATTTTTTTTGAAATTTTCAAATTCAAATTTCAGTTGGCAGTTCATAAGCTGGTGAACTCGCAACTGAATTGGTAGGGTTATATAGTGGCAGTGCCATACAATGGTAAATATATATATATATATATATATATATCTAAATTATATCTTTCACAAGCAATGCTTTGTTCAGCTAGAAAGTCTGAGCGTGGTAGCTGGCCACAGTCTAGGTACTGCCATCGTGAGTTGCTTTATATATTCGGGAAGAGTATGTAAGTAAGGTCTACTAGTCTGTTTCTTTCTCCTAGATGATTTTGATTAACTTCAACTAGCTGAAGACAATGACAGTGGAGGAGGACAAAAGAGGCTATTGACATTAATTTTGGACAAATATGTTGAAGAGAGCAGTTTTGAATGAACATTTCCACTCAACGATGATTCGGGAAAAGGATTGGTTTCTTGCAGATTATATATAGGCCCTATATGTCAAAGTGTATATGAAACTATGTCCAAATGGGGTCCTTAAAAAATATAACAGCACCAAAATAACACCAATACATAAAGGAATAATGTGCGGTTATTACCAGTTGGCCAGACGATGAATTCTTTCATCAAAGCCATGACAGCGTCGATAACACGGGCTTTTACTCAAGCGACACTACTAACTGTGATGTTGAACCGATCGGCTATTTCCCAATGAGAATCCTTATTCGCCATGTACCACACAGTTACCAAAACCTGTTTCTCTAATTTAATGGGTTCACGACCTTGCTCGTGATACAAAGGAACTTTGTCTGTGGCATAAATCAAATTTGTTAATAAGTTAAATGATCTTCGCGTCATTCTGAAATGTGAACGGAATTCAAGATCATCATATTTGGTAACCACATTCTCGACATAAAGCGGAACGCGGATTCGTTCCCGTGTCATACAAAACACAGCAGCTGCAGTTTGTAGCAGGTCATCCTCCTCATCGTCAAAAATGATATAAAGGAATACATCGCTGTAGCAATGGTGTTGGTGTCCGCCATGTTGGATTTCGCGTGGGCAGAACGTGAATTGGAACGTCATGTACCATTAAGCGGACCAGTTCCAAGTTGGCACAACCGGAACGTTCCGGTAAATGGAACACGCTGTATAGGTCTTTAAGTTAATCAGAAAACTAGATTAAATATTAGAAGAAAAAAAAATCTCCTCCATGATCTTGAATATGGGTCAAGGTCATTATTTTTTTTGCAAACTAGTTGCGGCATCCCAGAAACTTGCTAGTCAAACACTCTGATTCTATGCCTGTTGGATTTTGAGAAGAAGTCGTTTAGAAAAAAAAGTTGTCACCGAACGGATAGACTGTCCACCAGCCCCTAAGTTTTTTGTTAGAACTGCTCCAATAAATTTTAATACTAGATTATCTCCCCCTAGTTTGAAACTTAGGTCTAGAATCAGACATATCCTAGTGATCAAAATCATAAAGGTCAATTTTATTTATATTTTTTTCTATTCTAGAGACAGGGAGCCAGTCTATCGAACGGACAACAGACAGAAAACGGACGTCTTACAGAACGGACAACAGACAGAAAACGGACGTCTTACAGAACGGACAACAGACAGAAAACGGACGTCTTACAGAACGGACAACAGACAGAAAACGGACGTCTTACAGAACGGATAACAGACAGAAAACGGACGTCTTACAGAACGGACAACAGACAGAAAACGGACGTCTTACAGAACGGACAACAGACAGAAAACGGACGTCTTACCGCTAAAATCCGTTGTACTCGTAACAGGATAAACAACACAGTTGTACTTGTACCAGGATAAACTAACAAAGAACGTTCCGATTGGTGGTTTCTTTAGAAACATTGGAAAGTAATAAAACTGAACTATTTATTGAAAGTGTCGTGAATCTGCATCGCCGTGGTATCCCAAACGTTATTAACACAAGGGGTCTATTTGTATTCAATTCTTTGACGATTCCTTGTCTTTCAGGTGTTTTGCAAATTTGACTCCTGTTATTGAATATTGATGAAGGCAATGAAGTTTCGTAACTTTGGCGGGCGTCATCCCGCAACTTTCCAGCCAAACATCTTGATTATAGGTCTTTAAGTTAATCAGAAAAATTAGTTTGAATATTATAAAAGAAATCGCCCCTATGAACTTGAATATGGGTCAAGGTCAATATTTGTTTTTGCAAACTAGGTGGGGCTGTATTCCAGAAACCTGCTAGTCAAACACTATGATTCTAAAACCTTTTGGATTTTGAGAAGTCGTTTCGGACAACTGACGGAAGAGGGACGTCTTACCGCTAAAATCCGTTATTCTCGTAACAGGATAAACAACACAGTTGTTCTCATATAACAGGATAAACAACACAGTTGTTCACGTAACAGGATAAACAACACAGTTGTTATCGTTACATGATAAATAACACAGTTGTTCTAGTAACAGGATGAATAACAGTTGTTCTAGTAACAGGATGAATAACTGTTGTTCTAGTAACAGGATGAATAACAGTTGTTCTAGTAACAGGATGAATAACAGTTGTTCTCTTATTAACATGATAGACCGTGTAGTTGTACCCATAACAGGATAAAAGATACCTAAACAGTGATTCTCAGATAATATACCACATATATACATATGCAGCACTCCACAACAGTACAAATGTTTTAGGACGGTTTAACCGCGGTGTTTCGGTCGTTCTACCACTAGTGTGATGTTCGATATAATTTATAGCTTTGGACACGAATTATATAATTTTTACGTATCTAGTATCCCAATCACGCGAAAATGCATTATTACGATGGTATTTAATATACAAAAAAAAACAGTTAACAGGCTATCTTAATAATGTTCCTATCAATAGAATCAACCAAGATTGACATTGCATTACAATGTTTTGACATGATGAACAAATATATTGTTCACAGATTGTAGTGTGGTAATAAAACTCTACATGTACGTCATCTGAAATATACAGAGCAATTTAAAAATCTACATAATAAGAACATGAACTAGGATAAAACTGGCACCAAATACCATGATAGTTTCATTTATCAAATATACATTCTGTAAAGGTGCGTTTAATAATGGTTGCTTTTGTTGTCGAACAGACATATACAAACTGCAAGTAGACTCCATATATCTAACGCGTCCAAGTCTTTAAAAAGTCGACAAAAAAGATAAGATCTTCACGATTCCCCAAAGGTTTTTGTTTTTTTAATTTATTATCTACAGCGTCGATGGAATAGCGTTGATTAGATATAGATATTACCCCGGACAACAAGTAAGTCACCGCTCGGGTGTAATAACACGAAATTCTGTCGACACATGCAAACTTTAATCTCCCTATATGGAAACAGTACTAGTTTTATCACCCCTTACGTAATTACCTGGACATTTAATCAACATGGCGGAATAGTTTATGTTGAACCTGAGTAGAAGAAATCGATTGGTACCGGTTTGTACGCAGCAGAGAGACCTGGTTTATCAAGGCGGAATACTGAGCCGTCTGGTTCATTTATTACATTTAATATTATTCATTAACATGCAACTCTAATCAAATAAAGACTGAATTGGGTAGCATTATCAAATAATAATAAAAATAGTGCAAACTAAGGTACTAAATGAAGCACCGTTAATTAAAATTTTACATGGCAAAAATATGTATGACGGTTTTCGGCAACCCCACCTAGGCTAGTTGACAATATTATGTTTGCGTAAATGAATATAGACCGTAGGTTGGGGACTTGTGCCAAGTCAATGTTCTATAGTCGCTAGTAGGCTAACTACATTTTGTTGGAATTACTTTCTTTACGCTTTGTTTTGTATGTTTTAAAGTCATGAACAAATGTCATCCTTTTGTTTACCATGACTGTTCTTGATAAGAGTGTATCAATATCTTGGTGAACAGGGTGATCTTCAGCTTGGTTCTCACAATTTTATCTTGTAAACAAAAATCAGAATTAAACGTTCTGTTTTCTACCTCTTTACGTTCTGGTCATCGATCCAAGTTAAAAAAAATGATTTTTTTTGTCGAAGTGTTCAAACAGAAGAGCAAAATCATAACCACAAAAAAAGAAAGAAAGAAAGAAAGAACGAAAACCGGAAGTGAAGCGATGTGTTCAGGCAGGGTATCTGCTTCCAACACCACAAATGGTTCTTGTCAAGATAGCTCTCCCCATGCAAAAGAAGTACTATGATGCAATGGTGACAGTGTTGGAACCAGTCGTTTCTTTGTTTGCTTGCCGGGCTTATCGCTCTGTGAACAGCCAGTGTCACCTTGAAGCGGGGTCTGCTTGTAGTAGGTGGTGACTACCTCACTGAACAATATACGGGAAGCCAGTCGCATGCCATCCAGAACAATGAGGGTGGAATATCTTGCCTACAGACGGGCCCGTTTCTCAGCTTCTCGAGAAACACAAAGAGACACAGGGCGTTGAACCACGCACCTCAGATCTTCACCTGAGGTTACGAATACGTGGCCGGCCATTAATTATCGACTGAGCTGCCATGGCCCTGTGGTTTTGGCTGCAGCTATAGCGGTTATAAAAAGCTGCTAGCAGACTTTGACCAATGGACAATCCATGAGAATGTAGATGCACACATTAGTCAGCTAATTCCGTTTATTTTTTCACCCAGATATTCAGTATCATCATTTACCAGCAATAGTATGACTTCATTGTGAGAGGCTTGGGAATTCGTGAAACATTACACAAGTTTGAAATATTAGCTTTCAAATAACATTTTTCAGTCGATATATGTCATGTTTCAGCTAATTTATTTTCGATCTCAAGAGAATCTCCTCCAAGACCTGTTACATCATCGTCATTCATTTTACCATCTGAATTGTGCGGATATCTTTCACTTAATCCACTGTTATGTAATATTCAGCAATACAACCTTTCGTTGGGGACGATAGTTGGCATGATTGTCTCGTAAATTTGATTTTTAATGGATGACACCACTTATCTGAATCAGTGGCATTACCAATTCCATTATAGACGCCATTATAGTTTATGATTGGCGACATAACCAAAAAGTTAAAAAAAAAATTAAAAAATAAAATAAAATAAAATAAAGATACAAAATGATAAATCGGTGCCCCTTAGTCACTGTCACGTGAGTTCATACAAACAATTAAGGTTTGTTTATAATATTTTTTATTTCATGCACAAAAGTCATTTACCGATATTTTATAAGGTTCTGTTCATGTTCATGAAGGTTTAAAGGCAACCTTCCCTTCAGTCCAGGTCTATGTTTCCGATACATTTACGGAGCAAAACGTCTCGTGAGGCTGCAAGCAATGGATGCAGAACGTCATACGATGCGACAGGTACATGTAAACAAGTGCAAGCAATGATTGCGAGGCGCACCGGCAGCAGCAATCATACTATGCACTCATTTTTATAAACCAAATTAGAAGGGTGTGGACTTACAAGGTTTCCAAAAACTTACCCCAAAATCTTTAAAGTGGGTTTTGGTCCACAAAATGGTAAAATGCAAAAAAAATCACATTTTTTTTCTGCATGATTTTGCCATATTATCCCTCCCGGACCTCTAATGAAATAAGGTGTATACTTTTGGACTAACAAGCTTTCCAAAAGCTTACCCCAATAAGCCGGGTAGGGAGTCACAAAAGGACCCTGGGTAGGGGCACTTAATGACCATGGATAGGGGTCACTAAAGGACCCTGGGTAAGGGTCACCAAAGGATCCTGGGTAGGGGTCACTACAGGATCCTGGGAAGGGGTCACTCAAGAACCCTAGGTAGGGTCATGGAATCACATCATCATAAATAGATCTATAGTGGAAATCCAAAGTACAAACCGAACACCAGAATCGGATACCAGACATGAAGAAAAGAGACGAAGAATCAGGGAGTGCACTAGGACCGTTTGGTGTAATTTATATTGGTAGTATTGTCATCTCGTTATTATAATTATCTAGCGTCTGCTGTTAACCCCATTTGGCCTTTCAATGGGCCAGAATACTATCAGTTCATAGTCAGGGTATTTGGTTGGCGACCAGCCGCAGGGTTCAATTTCCGATCGGATGTAGAAAGTTGTTTAGGTGTATTAATCATAACTAATTAAGTCATGTGTAACACAAAATAGTTTATTTCTATTGTTAAACATAATTACACATATGTAATCGTCACAAGTAACAGGTATATTCATTTCTCAAAGCGCTAACTTTTACAAATGCTTGTTTTGATCAACTCTACATGTAAATGTTCTTCTCTTCATAAGGCAGATTACAATTTATACATTATACAATACATTGTATTTATTGACACATAAAGTATCAAAACAATTATTTTGATATTATTGTATATTGCTCAATATATTTTCCATGCATAATCTTTATCAGTTATATTTCATTACTTATGCATCTACAATAGAATTTTATATAGCTATAAAAAGGTGAAAAATTTTCAAAATCACAATTGTATAACCTAACCTAAAGTTGTTTGTACAGTACATACACTGTACAAGTATACATTTGTACCTGTTTCTTATTTTGAGGGTATTGTAATGAAGACAAAACAAAGGTAAATAAAAAAAATTGTCACCAAATGTCTTTGTTTTTAATGCATCGTATTCGAAGACTGACACATCAATATTTCAAATTCCTTCTATGTTCTCTGTGAAAATAAATATGTGATATTTTTAAACACATAGTATGTGTGAGGCACAGAGGCTCCGTTTTGGGATTTTGAGTTATGTATCTCAGTAATCATACATATTATAAAAAAACTTATAAAATTGGGGTATCAAGGTTTTTTTTGTTATACATTAACACCTCCAGTATTTAGAATGTGTATAGATTATAATAGCTGTATGACATTACCCAAACTGCCCCTGTGGTGTGACAAACACGATCTTACATCACAAGTGTCAGGGAGATAACTCTTGCAAAAACCTTGTCAGTCAAAAAGACCATAAAAGAATTAACTTCCACGGTAATCATCAAATTTAATTCAAAGACTACAAGGAAACAAATTATATTTTGTTTAAAAAAAGCAGAGAACCCAGAGAGACTGAGAGTGACAGTCAGACAGACTGAGAGAGAGAGAGAGAGACAGAGAGACAGAGAGACAGAGCATAAAGAATAGATAACATACACATACAGGGAGAGTGCTTAACATCTATTTCCTTAAAAACATACTGTAGCAAACAAGTGATAAAACAACATTCATCACTATACTGACAGTATATAAAATACAAAAAAATGTATTACTATACTGACAGTATATAAAATATCAATATACTGACTGTATATAAAATATTAATAAACTGACAGTATATAAAATATCAATATACTGACAGTATATAAAATATTAATAAACTGACAGTGTATAAAATATTACTATACTGACAGTATATAAAATATTACTATACTGACAGTATATAAAATATTACTATACTGACAGTATATAAAATATTACTATACTGACAGTATATAAAATATTACTACACTGGCAGTATATGATACATGTAATACTGCATATATTTGCAATAATAAAATTTTTTGAAAAACAAGTGCCCCAAAAAAGTGTATATGTTAATTTGCAAACAAAACATGGATATTTCAGTTTATCTTAATAGCTAGCAGGTAAACTTTTTTGTTTCTAAGAATCGGAATTCTGAAGAAAAAAAAACAACAAAAAACAACAAAAACCCCACAGTACTCCATCGATCTTCTCATTAACTCAGGTATTTACGATAACCATGTAAATAATTACCAACATCAAAAATGTTACATCTGATTAATCCTAAAAAGAGTGCATGTATTTAGATTATCAATAAATCTGAAAATATCAGATTATTACGTAAGATTTATAACCTACAGCCCAGAAAAACTGGGTTTATCATTGTAATAAGGGGAGATAATTCAGATAGGAAAAAGTTGATAGAATCCTTTTATTGAGCATAAAAAGCAGTTAAATCAGAAAAATAAATATCTACAATACACAATGATAACAATTACACACTAAATTGCATAGACAAAGTACATACATTTCTATATACATATGAATTAGGTACTGTACCAAACAATATTCTCTCAAATCAAGCAAGATCTGGTGTCAGAAAAATTATTAACCCAGTGATTCTACATGTATATCCAAATTCTGTGGAATCATAAAGATAAGAAAGTGTGAGCAGTAACTGGATTGTGCAACAATGCATAGAATTTATTTTCAGTTTTTAAAATAGGAGAAAAAAATTGAATAGCGTATACATAACATCAGGTATGAGGAAAACATCATGTCACTGTAACAGCCACAGATACAAGATCACAGCCCAAAGATTTTGTTGCAGTCAGAAAACAGTAGCATTTTGGCAATGTCTAGTAGTGCTTATAGATTTGGGTCTGGTTAAAATATACCCAACCCTTCAATAAGAACAGGAACATTTATTAGCATATTTTTCACAATTATACTGATACAACCCTTTTTTTTCAGAGATTCAAATCAGTTGTAGGCAAGAAAACTTGAATACAAAATTGTCTGACACTTGAATTTTACAAGGCTATACTCTTACTTGACAGAGAATCTCTGTAATTATTGCTATAACAGCAGTTTGATGTATACTTTTGCATGAAGTAATTCTAAAACATTTATCATTAAGACATCTAGGTATTTATACAAAATTACAAAAAGCTACTGTATTAAATTTTCGGTGCGGTTTTCTGATTGTCACAGGAACAGCTGTATATCTACGGTTTTTCTGCTGTTGTATAAACATCCCAGTAGGGTTAGCCATAAACTGTGTATAATATGATTTAGGGAGCTCATAACTTTACGTACAAAATTAAAAAGCTAATCTATACAGGTATATCAATTTAGGTTATAACGAACTATACAAGTCTATCTCTCCTATATATCCACTGTACAAAGTTTAACATGATTTGGTTTATTTTAATTTAAACTCTTTTAGGTACAGGTTTGCTCCACTGAATTCATATCATTCAATCAATTTCCAATCTCAATTAAATTGCCAATATACCAACAAAAAAAAGACAAAAAAAAATATTATGATGGCATTCACAATTTCAAATGAGAAACAGTGATCATTCAGGCGTTGACACAACATATTAACATCAATATATATTCACAGAACTTTCCCATCTATATACATACACACAAAATGCTGCAATATTGTCTTGGGACTTCAAATGCACAAATTGGACTCGATATACCTTTTGCATTCACTATATCAATGCTAAATATGTCTACATTGTATCACACTAAAGCTCCTCTCATAAGACTATTTTTAGTCTTAACCACCAAACAAAAGCCTTAAAATACCAGAATCTTGAGAATATTCACACAGTGACCTATTTTCAAGATCCTATGACCCTAGGATCTCTAACTACTGAATACTTTGACTGAGGTCCTCCATCGTTAGGCGATGTGTCTGGAATGCGGAATATCTTTGTAGGCAGATATGTGTTTAATATCAGTTTATGTGTCAACTGTTAAGTCAGTTAATTGTTTTTTCATGGTAACATGCAGCACAACAAATCTTTCTGTAGTAGTCATAGCGACAAAGGCGAGCCTGAACGACCAGCTGACAGTTACCATAGCGATTCTTACAGGAAGGATCTGAAAGTCAACAAAACAGGAGATTTAACTTGACAAGCTGACATGTAATTCAATGATGCTGCTTCAGTTGAGATATTTTTTCTCTACAATTCGCTTCTACATTATATAAATATCTAGTTCTTAACCTGTTAACCTATATTTCTTTTTCAGTTATAGTTAGTTAGTTAGTGGTTTAATTACCACCTACATGACTCCGTCTATTGCTAGGTTTCGTCTCACCGACTATATAGTCAGTGTTCTGTTAATTGCCATTGAAAGACAGAGTTATAACTTAGAGTCAGTAGAGAAGACATTATGGTTATACATTTCTAATTTATAATACTGTATCCCGTAATTATTTCTATTTCTAAATTATGGTATCCCGAACTCCATTTCTGATATATAATTACCTGGACTCCATTTCTGATTGAATGTTCCATTAATGAGGACGAGGGCTTATCAGGTGTAAAATAAAGCCATCATTTCTTTTTTTGTTATGTAAGAATGGGATTATCAACTCGTCTGATGTAAAAATAGGCATTCCTGCCTCCTTGTAAGGGGGTAGATGGGCTAATTAGTGAATAGAAACTGATCAAGGATATGTTACCTGTGTCTGACAGACTATCAATACATTCCCTCTGATTACAGGTGTCTCTTGATGGTGGGCGGTCAGACTGGTCACAACTGTTTGAAGGCTGTTTATTTTCATCCAGACACATCACAGTACGTGTCACCTGACCCTCTCCACAGGTCACAGGGCACTGCAAAGTCATAGTTCATATTGCAGGCGTGAGGTCAAATGGTAACAACATCAGTTGGTAAATAATTCAATCATCAATCCAAAATGTAATGCATGCGACCATTAATTCATAGGGCAAACCGTCTTTTCTGTAATATAAGGGAGACAACTCTCTTACCTGTGTCCATTCTGACATGTGCCACTGTGCTCCACAGGAAGACTTGTGGCAGGGTTCCTGGGATACTGGTTTTGTACTGTTATCACACAGATCATGTGACACAGCCCGGCTGTTCTGATTGGTTCCCACAGCCAGACACAAGACATGACGCGACTTCACACCTTCACCACAGGAAGTGGAACACTGGGGGGTAAATTGGTAACAATTACATGGACATAATAATGATGTTACCACATACATGTACAGTAAAACCTCGCTATATCGCCACCTTCTGTATGTGTATATCAGCAGATGATGCAGGATATGAAAATATTTTCAAACGTTCAGATATATTTTCACTTCTTCACTCTTTTAGAATGTACAAGCCCTTGGCAATTATAGCTAACCATGTCGGTTTCATTGTGATAATTTAAACAGGTCCCCTGTGCTTTCCTAGTTGTGTCCTTGAGCAAGACATTTTACTCAAATTACTCTGGATTGCATGCGACAGGCCTCCCGTATGTTGTTCAGTGAGGTAGTCACCAGCTACTACAGATAATCCCCACCTCAAAATGACCCTGGCTGTTTTGCACAGAGCAATAAACCAAGCAAACGAAAAAACAATGCAAGAATTTACATGTTACCTCATGGTTATCTTCAATGTCATTTGTCTAAAGTTGAACATTGGATTAGAAGGATTTCACTGATATATTTTCATTTTCTCCAATACAAATTCACACCCACTGAATGCATGTGTGTTTGTGAAGTATTGATTGGGAATGGTAAGAGTTATGTCCCCTACCTGACTCCAGGGGCCGGCAAACCAGTCATAACCACAGTGACGTATACTCCTGCTATTCTGACACTGCTGTTGGTCCCTAGGCCGGCTGTCAAAGTCACAGTTAACATCAAGGGCCTTATAGCCACGAATGGTGGCACAGTGGACGCTCCGAGTCTGTACTCCTCCATTACATGACCTGGAACACTGTCCAGTCACCAAAGATAATGATATTTATCATAAATGTTTTGTATGAGGGAAATCATTACAATTCTTTAATCTAACATAGATGATCCTAAATTCCTGGCTCCAGCAACTAATTCAATATGTAACAATTAGTGTATATTCATGAGATTCATGAGAATTGGATACAAAATTGTCATTAGAAAATGGTCATTAAATGTTCTATTTATAGTAATGGTGACCTTATTTTGACACTAGTTTTTGATATGGAAATTCATACCAGGAGTATATGATTATCTAATAATGCATGTGTGGCAATTGGATTAAAAGCAAAAGGTTCAATGGGCTTGTATCACATACCTATACTAATAATGCAATTTTAAAGTTGATCAAAGACATTAATATATTGATGCTAAGCTGAATTCCACTTTATTCCAATATGACAGTGAGCATACAAGGTAATCATTTTAGCTAAGCCCTTTTTATCCCAGCTAGCGTACTACTGGCCCAACATTATGAGCCTGCATGGCTGAGACTCAAACTTATTCAGAAAAACAATTAAATACTAAACACTCATTTGACCTTTGTGACCTTAAATATGGGTCAAAGTCATTCAATACCAGAATGCTACTGGCCTAATTTCATGACCCTAGACCTTTTGGTTTTTGAGAAGAATTGTCAATGCCAGCTGCTCTAGTTCCTTGGACACAACTCTTGGAATTTGAAATGTCTGATGAATACCTCGTGTGACCACTTTGAGAAGAACCAGTGATGTTCGCATGGCCCCTGGTTGCAAGTCTCTGTATCCCGAGGGGTGGGGGAGTCACATAGCTCTGCCCTAACAGGTCTGTCGCGGGAGTCGACACACTGGACTGTTCTCTGTTTTTCTCCGGTACCACAGTTCACAGAGCACTGTGAACAGAACCTCTCACTCTTTGACATGATATTCTAATAATTTCCGTAAGAAGACATCAAACTTGTAAGAACTGAGTTACGTGGTAGACTGAAAATTTGCACGATAAATAATAGAAATATTTCAGATTTTTTTATTGTGCATGTACAATTACATTCAACAGCAATGAACTTTTATACAAGCGTAAAGCACATACTTTTTTATAGTGGAATGCATGTATGGCAAGAGAAATGGAATCCTGATTTAAGATGGTTATGTTTTGGATTACACTACATGTTTAAACTACCTGTTATTTAGTTCATCATTATTCTACATACTGATTGTTTAAGTAAGATGTACCTGTGCCCATTCTCCAGTCTTCCATCGACTACACGGCTCATTCTCACACTGTTGTACAGTGGCAGGTTTTTCTCCAGCATCACAAAGAGATGCGGAAACACTGATCTGATTCTCCCCGGAGATCCGTCTCTGACACTCCACCCGCCGTGACTGTGTTCCCCGTCCACATGTCACCGAGCACTCCAACCAGGGGTGGAGTTCCCACCTACAACAACATAAATTATAGAGTCATATAAACTCACCTAATTAAACACAAACACAGCAGGATCTGGGCCCAGTTGTTCAAAAGGTTATTAGCTTAACTGGTTGATTAGTGAAAATCTAATTTCACCTTTACTTCAAATCCTATGTGTGTATATTCTTCAAAATAAGCAGGTATGAAGAGACTGATCAGTGTTATAGTTTCAGAAATTTTTGGTCAAATAAGTTTTACCAGAAATTATTTTATCAAGATTTTAATCTTGCTGTTAACCTGTGATATAGCCCGATCACCTTTAGAACAACTGAGCCCTGATGGTGTTTCTAATGATTGTGATATACAGAGGATAAATTTGATAACAATGAGATTTATGATAACAATGAAAAGGATAAGTTAATTTGGTGACCACTTGCTTGTTTAGACTTAAAATCCCATATGAAACAGAAACAAATATAAGATTCTGTTTATCACATAAGGAAGATCTACAAAGTAATTAAAGTGTGGTTAATTTACAAAGTAATTAAAGTGTGGTTAATCCACGAAGTAATTAAAGTGTGGTTAATCCACAAAGTAATTAAAGTGTGATTATATATAATCTACAAAGTAATTAAAGTGTGGTTCATCTACAAAGTAATTGCAGTGTGGTTAATCTACAAAGTGATTATAGTGTGGTTAATCCACAAAGTAATTACTGTGTGGTTAATCCACAAAGTAATTAAAGTGTAGTTAATCCACAAAGTAATTATAGTGTGATTATATATAATCCACAAAGTAATTAAAGTGTGGTTAATCTACAAAGTAATTACAGTGTGGTTAATCTACAAAGTAATTATAGTGTGGTTAATCCACAAAATAATTAAAGTGTGGTTAATCAACAAAGTAATTACAGTGTGGTTAATCCACAAAGTAATTAAAGTGTGGTTAATCCACAAAGTAATTATAGTGTGATTATATATAATCCACAAAGTAATTAAAGTGTGGTTAATCTACAAAGTAATTATAGTGTGGTTAATCCACAAAGTTAATTAAAGTGTGGTTAATCCACAAAGTAATTAAAGTGTGGTTAATCCACAAAGTAATTAATGTGTGGTTAATCCACAAAGTAATTAATGTGTGGTTAATCTACAAAGTTAATCACAGTGTGGTTAATTCACAAAGTAATTAAAGTGTGGTTAATCTACAAAGTTAATTACAGTGTGGTTAATCCACAAAGTAATTATAGTGTGGTTAATCCACAAAGTAGTTATAGTGTGGTTAATCCACAAAGTAATTAAAGTGTGATTAATCTACAAAGTTAATTACAGTGTGGTTAATCCACAAAGTTAATTTCAGTGTGGTTAATCATCTACAAAGTAATTAAAGTGTGGTTAATCCACTAAGTAATTAAAGTATGATTAATCTACAAAGTAATTACAGTGTGGTTAATCATCTACAAAGTAATTAAAGTGTGGTTAATCCACTAAGCAATTAAAGTGTGGTTAATCCACAAAGTAATTAAAGTATGATTAATCTACAAAGTAATTAAAGTGTGGTTAATCATCTACAAAGTAATTAAAGTGTGGTTAATCCACTAAGTAATTAAAGTATGATTAATCTACAAAGTAATTAAAGTGTGGTTAATCCACAAAGTAATTAAAGTGTGGTTAATCCACAAAGTAATTAAAGTGTGGTTAATCCACTAAGTAATTAAAGTATGATTAATCTACAAAGTAATTAAAGTGTGGCTAATCCACAAAGTTAATTACAGTGTGGTTAATCGTCCACAAAGTAATTAAAGTGTGGTTATTCTACAAAGTAATTAATGTGTGGTTAAACCAGTACAAATATCTGTGGAGGAGTCAAACCTCATATAGGAAATTCTGTATAGGCACAAAACATTTTCAGGCCGATTTAAAATCTCTTAGATGACAAAATGTCAGTCCATATTTCTGTCTTCTTTTATATGTCACAGTGGGCACCTACAGCAAATCAGTGTTTTGCTAAGTGTGATTAATTAAAATACTACCTCATAATTCTATATATAGTCATTAATGATCATTGTATTCTCATACTCTGGTACATGTCTAGTGTTTAAATCCAAACCAAGTAAGCAAATTTTTTAATAAGTCAATGTCAGTTCAATAATATAGTCTAAGCAAGTAGAACATCTGAACCTATTGTACTAATATATCAGAAAAATGTTGCTAAATGCTAAAACAGCTTTAATGGTACAAATTAGATAAATCAGGCAAAATTATTTTAGAACCTTACTGGTACCGGATATGTATTTTTATCTAAAAATCGTCAGAGATGCTAGAACATCTCATTGCCCCCTCATCACCCTTCCTTTTTCACGAAAAAAGTTTCTTACTGGGTAAGTTTGTACTTGCATGGGTGTTATCAGGGAGTAAATGAGAATGGAAGGCATTTTTGGAGACTTCTCAGGTTAATTGCTTATTAGAGAGTTTTTGTGATCACAGGGAAGAAAATATGTGGTTACTGCTGGTCAAGTTCAGAGAACGTCACTTAATAGAGTTAAAATATCCAGTGTATAGCAAAAAATGCTAGGAGGGAATTGAAATGGTTGCTTAGAACAGAGGGTTGCCTAAAAGAGTTGATTGCTTGGACAGACTCAACTGTATAACCATTCTGTACTAAAATGTAAAAGCTCACTTTCATTTTAGCTTTGCAGTGCATTTCAGAGTACACTGTATATATACAATGTATTCCCTAATTTTAAAGCCTTCAGGTGTTTTTTTCATTGAATATCAGAAAGCAATGTAACAAAAAAAAAAAAAAAAAAAATTTTACTTATATAAAAAAAAAAAAAAATCAAATTGTTTCTTACATGTTAAATTTTTTTTTTCAAAAGTTACTACATGGAGGGGATAATAAAAGTGTATCAAAGCAAGCATACAGGACAAAGCAATACATGTCCCTAGCTAGCTACTGCAGCTTCCAGCCCCCACTTAAAATGGTAACAATGACCTTGATCTTGACCCCAAATCCCTGAAGATATTATGGTCCTTTATCATTGTGTGAAGTTTGATAAAAATCAATTAAGGAATGAGGCCACTAGAGCGCTGACAAACTTTGATGTGATGGAGAGGAAACCTATAGTCTCCCTGACTTGGTTTCACCTGTAGGGAATTATATATAATGAGCCTTAAATACAGGTGTGTGGTCTTATTTTGCAATGGTAAAATACCACACTGGTATATATGCTCAAATGGATGTCTATCACCTGTAAAACACTATAATTAGCAAAATGGGGACATAAATTTTTCAATTACCAGGTGAATTTACAGCCAGAGTAACAGAGAGTGGATTAGACATCGGATGTCAATTGCATCTGTCATCTGTGTGTGACCAGAATGGGGACACTGCTAAGAATCTCAGGTAGACAGCATGTTCCCATATAAACTGTGTATAGATACAATGTTAATCCATGTAATATGTGTTACAGAGACAAGGTCGCGTGTACTTTAGGGCGGAGGTGTCACACCTCCATGTTTAAACTTATACCTGCCTCCTCATCATCTTGTCAACAGGTAAAGCAGGTAGCTCTAAATTCATTTCTCACGTAAAATCACGTGTAATTACGTAAAATTACGTTACCTGAGTGGGTGGCTTAACAAAGGTGTTACTGGCACGATCAGATTTCAGATACTACACTTAAAACTCATCTATCTCATCAATTAGCATTTCATTACATGGAATAATGTTTAATTTAAAATGTGATGCTGCAATTACAGCTCCATCTAATGAAGGCAATTTTCACATCAATGTCTAAATCTGTTAAAATGAATGATTTCAACATGCATTTAAGAAAAAAATATCAGATGAATACTAGTGTAAATAAAAAACTTGATAGCAACAACATCATTTAATACTACACAGATCTGCAACTAAAACTGTACATCTAAAAAAAAAATTCTTCCTGGGAAAATTTTTTTTTGTTACGCAGGCTGTTTTTAACCTTCAACATGGTTTACAACAATTCTTGTTTAACAAACCACTACTCTGAGGGGATTTTCCAGTTGGAGAGTTTATCTGTCACTCTGAGGGGATTTTCCAGTTGGAGAGTTTATCTGTCACTCTGAGGGGATTTTCCAGTTGGAGAGTTTATCTGTCACTCTGAGGGGGAAATTCCAAGCTGGAGAGTTTATCTGTCACTCTGAGGGGGAAATTTCAAGCTGGAGAGTTTATCTGTCACTCTGAGGGGGAATTTATCTGCTGGAGAGTTTATCTGTCACTCTGAGGGGGAAATTTCAAGCTGGAGAGTTTATCTGTCACTCTGAGGGGGAATTTATCTGCTGGAGAGTTTATCTGTCACTCCGAGGGGGAAGTTTTCCAGTTAGAGAGTTTATCCGTCACTCTGAGGGGGAATTTATCTGCTGGAGAGTTTATCTGTCACTCTGAGGGGGAATTTATCTGCTGGAGAGTTTATCTGTCACTCTGAGGGGGAATGTTCCAGTTAGAGAGTTTATCTGTCACTCTGAGGGGGAATTTTCAAGCTGGAGAGTTTATCTGTCACTCTGAGGGAAAATTCAGTTTTAATCAACCTTTAAGGGCTGTAGGTTTTCCTGTAAGTCAGGATGGGCATGATTAAAAAAAAGAACATCTCCTAAATTCAGACGGAATTTACCGTTAGTTATACATAGTCACAAGGCATTCCTTCTGTATTAATAATTAGCCATTAGTTTCACCATGACAGTGGTCAAGATCCTTTATTTTATTTTATATACATGTAGATTTGATGATAAAAAGGGTAGAATGAGTTTAGAATAAAAACAAATTTACTCTGGAGGACATGGTGACTTGTTACATGTGACGGTCTGTTTGGCGGGGCGCAGTGTTATGTCACAGTTGTCATCCGTAACCTGGACCTGTGTCGTTTTCAGCACACACACAATTTCTGTCTCCTGTGTACCTGAACATTGATCAAAAAAGAAAATATAATCTAATCATAACAAAAGACCTAATGGGCCTGTGTCCCTCAACTTTTACCAATCCAAAGTACAATAAATTTAAAAGTACATGTATGTAGATTACAGCTCACCCATTTATAAAGGATATATTACACAGAAATCGTGAAAATTTTAATCATTGACAAAAAAAAAAGTACATGTAACTATTTATGGAATCGGGACAATCAGGGTTAAGCTATTAATATTGATACAGATTTAACATTCCTTAGTTATCATTAAACTTATTGCACTCCAAAGCATATGAATCGAACCATTCGAGATAAGAAGCTGTAAATATGTTCAATATTGTTATCCTTAACCAGATCTGTTATCATACATAGCCTTGCTCCTTTCCTACCTTACCTGATCCACAAGAATGTGTACAAGCAGTGAAGCCTGATATCCTCCATGAATACAGACTCTGAAGGACAAGAGAGTTGTCCGACCCTGTTGGGATCTCTAGGGGCCGACTCCTGCCTCCCTCCCCACCGGTCAGTTCCTCCGTGTGGTCAGTGTACTGTGGGATTACCCCATATCTCACACTTTGTCCTGCTGACCGTAAAGCCTGGTAACCGGAGTCTGTTTCCAAAGGAGACACATACTCTGGGTGTGGTTGGAGGCGAATATTTCCAGGTTGTTGTTGATCAAATCTACCCTTTGACCCCAAATATGTAGATGGCGGCACAGCTGATTGGTGAGAAAAGCTGGAATCAGTCTTTATACTAGAATGCTCTTCATTGTTATTCTGATTCAGAGCAGTGCTTGAATGGTTTTGTGTGTTTGAGGACGGGTGATGTGTCCGGCGATGATGATGACCATGGCGATGCCTATGAACGTTTTGCCCGGCGGGGACCAGATTGGTGGGAGATGTATACTCCACATTGGGGGGCAGGGTGAAATCGTATGTGATACCTTCATTTGTCCATGCATACAATAGCTGTGGAACAAAAGAAAAAACATTTGTTAAATATGTACAAGATTAGAAGCATATGTGTTATCAACAAAAGGAATAATAAAAAATATCCTGGCCATGTTAGGGCTTGAACTACTGACCTCTGGCTTACTATTGGTGTACACTGTCCCTACAAGAAGGCAAAGGTAATTTTCTATAAGTCTGAAGCAGCTAAGGTAATTGACCTTACATACTGTAGTACCCTCTTCTCTGGGTAGTTAGTGGTAAGTAACTGATATTGTAATTGTTGTTTAAAGCATATTATTTAGCAGAAAGACAATGTGATTTATGATTACATCAATAATTGTTGAATGCAGCTTAGCTGATTTTGTTTACAAATGTCGTAAACAAAATAGGTGCATTTCAGTCATTTTTTATGGTTGCCAGGAGAATAGGGAACAGTTTTATATAGAGTACACTTTCTACTTTTAAACATCATTGCATCAGCATGTCTTCTATTTTCACCTGAATTAATGCTTCTGATGAATGTAATATGACTAGAAAAAACTTTGAAAACAATTTGAGACTGAATGAATTTCACAGCAATTTACTATGTAGTCAAATGATACATTATATATATATATACATGTGTGTGTATCAGACATACTAACTGTACTAAAGTAGGACATACCTGTACTAAAGTGGGACATACCTGTACTAAAGTGGGACATACCTGTATTAAAGTAGGACATACCTGTACTAAAGTGGTACATACCTGTACATAGTGGGACATACCTGTAATAAAGATGGACATACCTGTACTTTAGTGGGACATGCCTGTAATAAAGATGGACATACCTGTACTTTTGTGGGACATACCTGTACTTTAGTGGGACATACCTGTACTTAAGTGGGACTTACCTGTAATTAATTGGGACATAACAGTACTTCTGTACTTTAGTGGGACATACCTGTACTTTAGTGGGACATACCTGTACTTAAGTGGGACTTACCTGTAATTAATTGGGACATAACAGTACTTCAGTGGACATACCTGTACTAAAGTGGGACATACCTGTACTTAAGTGGGACATACCTCTACTTTTGTGGGACATACCTCTACTTTTGTGGGACATACCTGTATCATAATTAAACATACCTGTACAGTAACCTTATGTTTGAGTGGTCCCCGTGCCCAGATACACTCGTTGGGACACCTGGAGCTGTCTCTGTCATACTGAAACCGTGTTCCTGCCCCAAGGTACTCCCCTGGTTTGTTCTTTACCCATCTACCATTCAATATCCAGTGCCCTTTGTTACCTTTTAAAGCTGTAAAATTGGAAAAAAAGAATGCAACTATCAAAATCTTGAAGCTCATCCAGGAAAAATGCAACAGGTGTGGTACATTATATCTCCTGAATTGTTCATAAATACCTGTGTATTTTGTGGTTGAATCAATACCCTTTAAGATGATTACCTTCAAATACTGTACATGTAAATGTATTTATGTTTTAATATGTCAGAGTCATCTTCCTTAAGTTTGATGTCACCATACCTACATTATAGGATTTTCCTTAAGGGTATATGCATCAGAGCATATTTGTTATTTGTGTAAGAGTTATCTCCCGTATGATTGATTTGATGTCACAATAAATATAGGGTTGCTAAAGGGTACATGTATATGTATCAATACATTTGTAATTTGTCTTAGAGTTATCTCCCTTACAATTTATGTCACCATAAATATAGGATCTCCCTTAAAGGTATATGCATCAGTACATTTGTGATTTTTGTAAGAGTTGTCTCCCTTACAATTGATTTAACTTGTGATTGTGATTTGTGTAAGAGTTATCTCCCTTACATCAATATTTACTGATCACTATTATATCTTATTTAAATGAAAATTATCAAATTTAAGATCATGGATGTTATCTTCCAAAAGTGTACCAAACCCCCTTAAATAATTGATGTTTGGATATTTCAGATAAAGTACTTATAATTACATCTTTTTACTTACCCAGGTAGTTCCTGCTGGTTTTGAGTTCTGTGATATTGACGTTACACGCCCCTTCTGGTATATCTATAACAGGATGGTAGCCCTGGCTGAGATATTTGACAGTGTAGATGCCGGTGATCTTCCGACATCTCAGTATGCCACGGTCACATTGGGAACAAGTACTCTCACCCCTCACCAGTGAGCATGCCACCTACACACATAAAAATAAATATAGAAATCAGACTACTATAAACAATTCATTACACTCAAATGATACAAATGTGTAAGTTTAGCAAAATATAATATTAAACATGCCAGCTACACACAATAAGTTTATACAGAACAGGTAGGTAAAATACTGTATATTTGCTGGCTGACAAAACAGGTCAATTAAGGTGACAGGGATTTTTCTCACTGGTTTGGGAAGGAGCCTTTTTGTCTCATTTTGGTAAGAAAACTGATGAACTGGAGAACATTTTTTTAGAGTATATGGTGGATTTTGGGAATTAAATGGCTTAAATATGAAATAATTTCAATCTGGAATGGGGCCTGGAATTAACGGCCCCAGAAAGCCCTCAGAAAAGCCCTGGGTGACCATATATTACAGGTCTTTCTTAGACTAAAACAATTACCCCGATAACATTTTTGACTTTTTGAGGTGATAACTGGTGGCCATACCAGAGTCAGCTACAAATAAGTATGAGTATGTACAAGTGTATATGACTCGAGTGTGTCTGGCAAGAAAATGTCTCTCAAGATGGGGAATTATTTTATAAGTCTTCCATCATGGCTAAGGCGAACAAGGTCTGTCAAATAAGTACTTGGTGCTAAGATGAAGGATATCGGATCTTATTTACATAAACAATGGGGTAATGGTGCAGATGATATTTCATCGATCTCTTCCAAACAACACAAACTACCCATGAAGGTTTTCTCTATGTGTTCTATCAAAATGTAAGGTATAGTATGAACACACAGTAAGAGTTGTCTTTCTTTGTTTAAACTCTGCACAAAAAAAACCAAAAAAAAAACATGATGACATGCAAAATGTTATAAAATACATAATTATACACTACATTCCAAATATTTTAAAGGTAGATAGCAGCTATATTATATTCTGGAAATTTGATACCAGAAATCGAGATAAACTTCCTTTTAACATTCGTATGACAAAATCTTCATATTAAACACACACTATCTACTCTCATTTACTCACACAAGTCATTCCAGTAAAGGTTTAATAGCTTTATAAAGTTCACCAGTTATGATACCTTCTGAAATTTCAAGCATAGATGATGAATGAAGAAAGATCATTAAATGCATGGTTTTATGCTTTATTACATAACTGATCAGGGTCAGTCAGTCTGGTGCCAAATGGCCTGCGGTGTTCCATTATCTTTACAACATACCCTAAATATTTCCTTCTCTATCTTAACTCCAACAAGTACATAGTCATCAAATCTAAATAAACAGGTTACATGTCCTTTTTACGTTTATGATTGAAATAATTTTTTACCTATATATGTGTCCACACTGGGGCTCAAAGCACTGACCTCTTGCTTTCTTAAGGGTTTGACTTACAGAATATATTTATTTGAAGTTGTAGGAATCTTTGAAGTAAATTAAGACACACTAACAAAATATAAGGTAACCAGGACTACATTTATAATGAGACATCTCGATCAACAGGGGTGTAACCATGGTAATAGTTATAGACATAACCATAAACAGGGGCGTAACCAGGGTAATAGTTATAGACATCACCATAAACAGGGGCGTAACCAGGGTAATAGTTATAGACATCACCATAAACAGGGGCGCAACCAGGGTAATAGTTATAGACATAACCATAAACAGGGGCGTAACCAGGGTAATAGTTATAGACATCACCATAAACAGGGGCGTAACCAGGGTAATAGTTATAGACATAACCATAAACAGGGGTGTAACCAGGGTAATAGTTATGGTCATCACCATAAACAGGGGTGTAACCAGGGTAATAGTTATAGACATAACCATAAACAGGGGCGTAACCAGGGTAATAGTTATGGTCATCACCATAAACAGGGGCGTAACCAGGGCAATAGTTATAGACATCACCATAAACAGGGGTGTAACCAGGGTGATAGTTACAGATGTCACCATAAACAGGGGTGTAACCAGGGTAATAGTTATAGACATCACCATAAACAGGGGTGAAACCAGGATAATAGTTATAGATGTCACCATAAACAGGGGTGTAACCAGGGTAATAGTTATAGATGTCACCATAAACAGGGGTGTAACCAGGGTGATAGTTACAGATGTCACCATAAACAGGGGTGTAACCAGGGTAATAGTTACAGACATCACCATAAACAGGGGCGTAACCAGGATAATAGTTATAGATGTCACCATAAACAGGGGTGTAACCAGGGTGATAGTTATAGATGTCACCATAAACAGTGGTGTAACCAGGGTAATAGTTATGGATATCACCATAAACAGGGGTGTAACCAGGGTAATAGTTACAGATGTCACCATAAACAGGGGTGTAACCAGGGTAATAGTTATAGATGTCACCATAAACAGGGGTGTAACCAGGGTAATAGTTACAGACTTCACCATAAACAGGGGTGTAACCAGGGTAATAGTTATAGATGTCACCATAAACAGGGGTGTAACCAGGGTAATAGTTATGGTCATCACCATAAACAGGGGTGTAACCAGGGTAATAGTTATAGACATAACCATAAACAGGGGTGTAACCAGGGTAATAGTTATGGTCATCGCCATAAACAGGGGTGTAACCAGGATAATACTTACAGACATCACCATAAACAGGGGCGTAACCAGGGTGATAGTTATAGATGTCACCATAAACAGGGGCGTAACCAGGATAATAGTTATAGATGTCACCATAAACAGGGGTGTAACCAGGGTGATAGTTATAGATGTCACCATAAACAGGGGTGTAACCAGGGTAATAGTTATAGATGTCACCATAAACAGGGGTGTAACCAGGGTAATAGTTATGGTCATCACCATAAACAGGGGTGTAACCAGGGTAATAGTTATAGACATAACCATAAACAGGGGTGTAACCAGGGTAATAGTTATAGACATAACCATAAACAGGGGTGTAACCAGGGTAATAGTTATAGATGTCACCATAAACAGGGGTGTAACCAGGGTAATAGTTATGGTCATCACCATAAACAGGGGTGTAACCAGGGTAATAGTTATGGTCATCACCATAAACAGGGGTGTAACCAGGGTAATAGTTACAGATGTCACCATAAACAGGGGTGTAACCAGGGTAATAGTTATGGTCATCACCATAAACAGGGTGTAACCAGGGTAATAGTTATAGATGTCACCATAAACAGGGGTGTAACCAGGGTAATAGTTATAGACGTAACCATAAAAAGGGGCGTAACCATGGTAATAGTTATGGACGTCACCATTAACAGGGTGTAAACAGGGTGATAGTTATGGACCAGCAGGGTAATATAGTTACAGACGCCATGATCAGAGTGGCATAACAGGGGCAATAGATAGGTGTTAACACCATAGCAATCAATCAGCAAGGGTACAACTAGGGCAACAGCTCCCATGTAGACCTCCAGATCAGCCATGGCTTACGCAGGACTATATATTTATGAGATTGATTTATTTAACATCAGATTTCACATAAATGAATGGTCTTTATGCTACAGAGAAAAATTACATCATTATATTAGCAAAATGAGATACACAAAGTACATGTTTTATCTGGCCGATTTAGCCAGGAACATAATTATTACATTAATGTGGAATCATCAGTCAGAAACAAATTCAATCAGGAAACAATAAAGATAAGAACTCATTCACTAATGTTAATAGTGTTCATAAAACAGTTAAAGATAGTGGGTTATGTAATGTACAAAAAAGGTAGGACCAATCACTCCACACTCACTGGGAACATGTGTGTCTGACTACAACACTCACTGGGACTGTGTGTGTCTGACTACAACACTCACTGGGACTGTGTGTGTCTGACTACAACACTCACTGGGACTGTGTGTCTGACTACAACACTCACTGGGACTGTGTGTCTGACTACAACACTCACTGGGACTGTGTGTGTCTGACTACAACACTCACTGGGACTGTGTGTGTCTGACTACAACACTCACTGGGACTGTGTGTGTCTGACTACAACACTCACTGGGACTGTGTGTGTCTGACTACAACACTCACTGGGACTGTGTGTCTGACTACAACACTCACTGGGACTGTGTGTGTCTGACTACAACACTCACTGAGACAGTGTGTGTCTGACTACAACACTCACTGGGACTGTGTGTGTCTGACTACAACACTCACTGGGACTGTGTGTGTCTGACTACAACACTCACTGGGACTGTGTGTGTCTGACTACAACGCTCACTGGGACCGTGTGTGTCTGACTACAAAACTCACTGGGACCGTGTATGTCTGACTACAACACTCACTGGGACAGTGTGTGTCTGACTACAACACTCACTGGGACTGTGTGTGTCTGACTACAACACTCACTGGGACCGTGTGTGTCTGACTACAACACTCACTAGGACTGTGTTTCTGACTACAACACTCACTGGGACTGTGTGTGTCTGACTACAACACTCACTGGGACTGTGTGTCTGACTACAACACTCACTTGGACTGTGTGTGTCGGACTACAACACTCACTGGGACTGTGTTTGTCTGACTACAACACTCACTGGGACTGTGTGTCTGACTACAACACTCACTGGGACTGTGTGTGTCTGACTACAACACTCACTGGGACCGTGTGTGTCTGACAGTCTCTGGGACCGTGTGTCTGACTACAACACTCACTGGGACCGTGTGTGTCTGACTACAACACTCACTGGGACTGTGTGTGTCTGACTACAACAGTCACTGGGACCGTGTGTGTCTGACTACAACACTCACTGGGACCGTGTGTGTCTGACTACAACACTCACTGGGACTGTGTGTGTCTGACTACAACACTCACTGGGACTGTGTGTCTGACTACAACACTCACTTAGACTGTGTGTCTGACTACAACACTCACTGGGACTGTGTGTGTCTGACTACAACACTCACTGGGACTGTGTGTCTGACTACAACACTCACTGGGACTGTGTGTCTGACTACAACACTCACTGGGATCGTGTGTGTATGACTACAACACTCACTGGGACTGTGTGTGTCTGACTACAACACTCACTGGGACTGTGTGTCTGACTACAACACTCACTGGGACAGTGTGTCTGACTACAACACTCACTGGGACTGTGTGTGTCTGACTACAACACTCACTGGGACTGTGCCTCTGACTACAACATTCACTGGGACCGTGTGTGTCTGACTACAACACTCACTGGGACTGTGTGTGTCTGACTACAACACTCACTGGGACTGTGTGTGTCTGACTACAACACTCACTGGGACTGTGTGTCTGACTACAACACTCACTGGGACTCTGTGTCTGACTACAACACTCACTGGGACTCTGTGTCTGACTACAACACTCACTGGGACTGTGTGTGTCTGACTACAACACTCACTGGGACCGTGTGTGTCTGACTACAACACTCACTGGGACTGTGTGTGTCTGACTACAACACTCACTGGGACTGTGTGTGTCTGACTACAATACTCACTGGGACTGTGTGTGTCTGACTACAACACTCACTGGGACCGTGTGTGTCTGACTACAACACTCACTGGGACTGTTTGTCTGACTACAATACTCACTGGGACTGTGTGTGTCTGACTACAACACTCACTGGGACTGTATGTGTCTGACTACAACACTCACTGGGACTGTGTGTGTCTGACTACAACACTCACTGGGACCGTGTGTGTCTGACTACAACACTCACTGGGACTGTGTGTGTCTGACTACAACACTCACTGGGACTGTTTGTGTCTGACTACAACACTCACTGGGACTGTTTGTGTCTGACTACAACACTCACTGGGACTGTGTGTGTCTGACTACAACACTCACTGGGACCGTGTGTGTCTGACTACAACACTCACTGGGACTGTTTGTGTCTGACTACAACACTCACTGGGACTGTGTGTGTCTGACTACAACACTCACTTAGACTGTGTGTCTGACTACAACACTCACTGGGACTGTGTGTGTCTGACTACAACACTCACTGGGACTGTGTGTCTGACTACAACACTCACTGGGACTGTGTGTGTCTGACTACAACACTCACTGGGACTGTGTGTGTCTGACTACAACACTCACTGGGACTGTGTGTGTCTGACTACAACACTCACTGGGACTGTGTGTGTCTGACTGCAACACTCACTGGGACCGTGTGTGTCTGACTACAACACTCACTGGGACTGTATGTGTCTGACTACAATACTCACTGGGACTGTGTGTGTCTGACTACAACACTCACTGGGACCGTGTGTGTCTGACAGTCACTGGGACCGTGTGTCTTACTACAACACTCACTGGGACCGTGTGTGTCTGACTACAACACTCACTGGGACTGTGTGTGTCTGACTACAACACTCACTGGGACTGTGTGTCTGACTACAACACTCACTGGGACTGTGTGTCTGACTACAACACTCACTGGGACTGTGTGTGTCTGACTACAACACTAACTGGGACTGTGTGTCTGACTACAACACTCACTGGGACTGTGTGTCTGACTACAACACTCACTGGGACTGTGTGTGTCTGACTACAACACTCACTGGGACCGTGTGTGTCTGACTACAACACTCACTGGGACTGTGTGTGTCTGACTACAACACTCACTGGGACTGTGTGTGTCTGACTACAATACTCACTGGGACTGTGTGTGTCTGACTACAACACTCACTGGGACTGTTTGTCTGACTACAATACTCACTGGGACTGTGTGTGTCTGACTACAACACTCACTGGGACTGTATGTGTCTGACTACAACACTCACTGGGACTGTGTGTGTCTGACTACAACACTCACTGGGACTGTGTATGTCTGACTACAACACTCACTGGGACTGTGTGTGTCTGACTACAACACTCACTGGGACTGTGTGTGTCTGACTACAACACTCACTGGGACTGTGTGTCTGACTACAACACTCACTGGGACTGTGTGTGTGTGACAACACTCACTGGGACTGTGTGTGTCTGACTACAACACTCACTGGGACTGTGTGTGTCTGACTACAACACTCACTGGGACTGTTTGTGTCTGACTACAACACTCACTGGGACTGTGTGTGTCTGACTACAACACTCACTGGGACTGTGTGTGTCTGACTACAACACTCACTGGGACTGTGTGTCTGACTACAACACTCACTGGGACTGTGTGTGTGTGACAACACTCACTGGGACTGTTTGTGTCTGACTACAACACTCACTGGGACTGTATGTGTCTGACTACAACACTCACTGGGGCTGTGTGTGTCTGACTACAACACTCACTGGGACTGTGTGTGTCTGACTACAACACTCACTGGGACTGTGTGTGTCTGACTACAACACTCACTGGGACTGTGTGTGTCTGACTACAACACTCACTGGGACCGTGTGTGTCTGACTACAACACTCACTGGGACTGTATGTGTCTGACTACAATACTCACTGGGACTGTGTGTGTCTGACTACAACACTCACAGGGACCGTGTGTGTCTGACAGTCACTGGGACCGTGTGTCTTACTACAACACTCACTGGGACCGTGTGTGTCTGACTACAACACTCACTGGGACTGTGTGTGTCTGACTACAACACTCACTGGGACTGTGTGTGTCTGACTACAACACTCACTGGGACAGTGTGTGTCTGACTACAACACTCACTGGGACTGTGTGTGTCTGACTACAACACTCACTGGGACTGTGTGTCTGACTACAACACTCACTGGGACCGTGTGTCTGACTACAACACTCACTGGGACTGTGTGTGTCTGACTACAACACTCACTGGGACTGTGTGTCTGACTACAACACTCACTGGGACTGTGTGTGTCTGACTACAACACTCACTGGGACCGTATGTGTCTGACTACAACACTCACTGGGACTGTGTGTGTCTGACTACAACACTCACTGGGACCGTGTGTGTCTGACTACAACACTCACTGGGACTGTGTGTGTCTGACTACAACACTCACTGGGACTGTTTGTGTCTGACTACAACACTCACTGGGACTGTGTGTGTCTGACTACAACACTCACTTAGACTGTGTGTCTGACTACAACACTCACTGGGACTGTGTGTGTCTGACTACAACACTCACTGGGACTGTGTGTCTGACTACAACACTCACTGGGACTGTGTGTGTCTGACTACAACACTCACTGGGACTGTGTGTGTCTGACTACAACACTCACTGGGACTGTGTGTGTCTGACTACAACACTCACTGGGACTGTGTGTGTCTGACTGCAACACTCACTGGGACCGTGTGTGTCTGACTACAACACTCACTGGGACTGTATGTGTCTGACTACAATACTCACTGGGACTGTGTGTGTCTGACTACAACACTCACTGGGACCGTGTGTGTCTGACAGTCACTGGGACCGTGTGTCTTACTACAACACTCACTGGGACCGTGTGTGTCTGACTACAACACTCACTGGGACTGTGTGTGTCTGACTACAACACTCACTGGGACTGTGTGTCTGACTACAACACTCACTGGGACTGTGTGTCTGACTACAACACTCACTGGGACTGTGTGTGTCTGACTACAACACTAACTGGGACTGTGTGTCTGACTACAACACTCACTGGGACTGTGTGTCTGACTACAACACTCACTGGGACTGTGTGTGTCTGACTACAACACTCACTGGGACCGTGTGTGTCTGACTACAACACTCACTGGGACTGTGTGTGTCTGACTACAACACTCACTGGGACTGTGTGTGTCTGACTACAATACTCACTGGGACTGTGTGTGTCTGACTACAACACTCACTGGGACCGTGTGTGTCTGACTACAACACTCACTGGGACTGTTTGTCTGACTACAATACTCACTGGGACTGTGTGTGTCTGACTACAACACTCACTGGGACTGTATGTGTCTGACTACAACACTCACTGGGACTGTGTGTGTCTGACTACAACACTCACTGGGACCGTGTGTGTCTGACTACAACACTCACTGGGACTGTGTGTGTCTGACTACAACACTCACTGGGACTGTTTGTGTCTGACTACAACACTCACTGGGACTGTGTGTGTCTGACTACAACACTCACTGGGACTGTGTGTGTCTGACTACAACACTCACTGGGACTGTGTGTCTGACTACAACACTCACTGGGGCTGTGTGTGTCTGACTACAACACTCACTGGGACTGTGTGTGTCTGACTACAACACTCACTGGGACTGTGTGTGTCTGACTACAACACTCACTGGGACTGTGTGTGTCTGACTACAACACTCACTGGGACTGTGTGTGTCTGACTACAACACTCACTGGGACCGTGTGTGTCTGACTACAACACTCACTGGGACTGTATGTGTCTGACTACAATACTCACTGGGACTGTGTGTGTCTGACTACAACACTCACAGGGACCGTGTGTGTCTGACAGTCACTTGGACCGTGTGTCTTACTACAACACTCACTGGGACCGTGTGTGTCTGACTACAACACTCACTGGGACTGTGTGTGTCTGACTACAACACTCACTGGGACTGTGTGTGTCTGACTACAACACTCACTGGGACAGTGTGTGTCTGACTACAACACTCACTGGGACTGTGTGTGTCTGACTACAACACTCACTGGGACTGTGTGTGTCTGACTACAACACTCACTGGGACTGTGTGTGTCTGACTACAACACTCACTGGGACAGTGTGTGTCTGACTACAACACTCACTAGGACTTTGTGTGTCTGACTACAACACTCACTGGGACTGTGTGTGTCTGACTACATCACTCACTGGGACTGTGTGTGTGTGACAACACTCACTGGGACAGTGTGTGTCTGACTACAACACTCACTGGGACTGTGTGTGTCTGACTACAACACTCACTGGGACTGTGTGTGTCTGACTACAACACTCACTGGGACTGTGTGTGTCTGACTACAACACTCACTGGGACTGTGTATGTCTGACTACAACACTCACTGGGACAGTGTGTGTGTGACAACACTCACTGGGACAGTGTGTGTCTGACTACAACACTCACTGGGACTGTGTGTGTCTGACTACAACACTCACTGGGACAGTGTGTGTCTGACTACAACACTCACTGGGACTGTGTGTGTCTGACTACAACACTCACTGGGACTGTGTGTGTCTGACTACAACACTCACTGGGACAGTGTGTGTCTGACTACAACACTCACTGGGACTGTGTGTGTCTGACTACATCACTCACTGGGACTGTGTGTGTGTGACAACACTCACTGGGACAGTGTGTGTCTGACTACAACACTCACTGGGACTGTGTGTGTCTGACTACAACACTCACTGGGACTGTGTGTGTCTGACTACAACACTCACTGGGACTGTGTGTGTCTGACTACAACACTCACTGGGACAGTGTGTCTGACTACAACACTCACTGGGACAGTGTGTCTGACTACAACACTCACTGGGACTGTGTGTCTGACTACAACACTCACTGGGACTGTGTGTGTCTGACTACAACACTCACTGTGAAACTGTAATCATGCATAAAAACATCAACCTTTGTTATTTAATGTCATTATTGCTGGACTTTACTTGATGTATCACACAATGTTGCTTACATCTGGCAATATGACTTCAAATAAGCCTGGGCTTAGTGTTCAACAAGAGGCCCATGGGACCTGCATAGCTCACCTGGATTTCAGTGATTTTGTGTCCCACCCCTTAAACCTACAGGAAGCAATGTTGATTGTTTTTACATAATGCTAAATCAGACCAAATCCTTTCATCCCTATTGAAGAAGGCTAACAGAAATATTAGGTACTTTGCATAAACCTGATAATCAATATTTGTCTGTCCTTAGAGACTTACAGACCAACAATGGACTGATGTTTTACACTACAATCATTCAACATGTCATCTAACAGAAGAGGTCAAATGCATCAAGGTCTCTTCAAATTTTACACTTGGTATAAAATGTTATCAAAACAAGACAATTTTGCAAATTGCAGTCCCCAACTGAATGTGAAATCATTTGAATATATGCCAATTATACATAGAGGATGAATTTGTGTAAGGAACTAATTCTACACACTGAATAATCAGTAGGTCACAGGAAGCTTGGTGCAAGTGAACTTATGCCCAAGTAAGATGAACCAATATCCCAAGTAAGATGAACCCATACCAAATAAGATGAACCTATACCCCAAATAAGATGAACCCATACCCCAAATAAGATGAACCTATTACCCTAGAAAGATGAACCTATACCCAGGTAAGATGAACCTGTACCCCAAGTAAGATGAACCTATACCCCAGGTAAGATGAACTGATACCCCAATTAAGATTAACCTATACCCCAAGTAAGATGAACCTGTACCCCAAGTAAGACCCCAGGTAAGATGAACTGATACCCCAATTAAGATTAACCTATACCCCAAGTAAGATGAACCTGTACCCCAAGTAAGATGAACCTATACTCCTAGTAAGATGAACTGATACCCCAAGTAAGATGAACCCATACTCCAAGTAAGATGAACCTATACTCCTAGTAAGATGAACCTATACTCCAAGTAAGATGAACCTATACTCCAAATAAGATGAACCCCATACCCCAAGTAAGATGAACCCATACCCCAAATAAGATGAACCTATACTCCTAGTAAGATGAACCCATACCCCAAGTAAGATGAACCTGTACCCCAAGTAAGATGAACCTATACCCCAAGTAAGATGAACCTATACCCCAAGTAAGATGAACCTGTACCCCAAGTAAGATGAACCTAAGATGTCCCAAGTAAAGATGAAACATGAAACAAATAAGACGTTCCAGTGACATTAGTTGGGCTGGAGATCAGACCTGAACATTTTTTTAAATGTAGGTCAAAGGTTAAAATGTAGGTCAGTGTGATATACTTTTGGTACATGAAGCACCACCTCATCTAGGTGATCCCAGGCCTCAAGTATGAAATTCCAGTCACATTTAATGTAGGAGACTGAGCCAGGACAAAGTGCTGAAGGATGGAAGAAAGGACAGACACAGCGAACAATATAGTCCCCTTGGCTCCCAGGGGAACTAAAAATAGCAGGAAACTTAAGCTGCAAGGTTGGAAAATGTTTCATTATTCTTTTTCTCATAACAAGTTTAATTCATTATACCTGTAGATAATGATCAGTATAAAAATATCTGCTATATTTGCTTTTAGTTTAGTAAAGATTGAATAATAGTTCACTTTTCAGAAAGGTACGTGCACTACAAAGGTTCTGTTGTTAAATTGCTTTTATATTTGTTTTAGGTTGTTAAACCTTCATTTATCAACTTTAATCACTTAGGAGTCAGGTCAGTGTGTTAAGATAAATCGCTAGCCATTGAGATCAATCAAACCTTACGTATTAAGAACCTGCTAATGATCATCAATCCTCTCTTATGTCTCGAATAACTAAGTATAGGGTCCCTGAAGGTTGATTCTTATCATAACGGGTGTACATTATCCCAAGGTGTGAATATGCCTATCTTTAATTTTTTGGCGGTACATTATTAAGAATCTAAGCCATCATTAATTATCTGTTAGTGCATACAGAACAGGACAGTCACGTAATTATATATTAAACGTGTCCACCTCTAAGATGGACGAGTTGTAGTATGATTCACACTAAATATATAGACATATCATGTTATACATCATCAGTGGTGTATAATGTGCTGTAAACTATAGGTCTCGAAGTGTCTCCATCACAACTGCACCAACACAAGAACAATCCACCCCGATACCTTCCTGTCACCCAGTCATTTAGGACGATCATCCTGTACAGTGCTAATAAGGTACTATAATTAGTTGACATAATTATGATGGATTAAATTTTGGAATTGTTTTGCACATAATCTTCACAATAATTATAATATAATAATTTGTAACTTTTTATAAACTGCTATAACACAGCAACTTACTTATCTCAAAGTGGTTCATATATTATCATCCATGGTTAATCGGCCTTTAGCTACATTTTGTACCAGCCAATGTCTTTTCTCAACTCCCTGAAGGACATACAGTCGGAGCTGCCATTTTGGCACTAATGGCTTACACACGACATTTCTTGCACTGCCCTACCTTGTATTCATTTACAGCTGAGTCGACTTGAACACAACGGAGTAAAATACATATCTTAATTATCTTAATTTATTAGCCCTGCATAGACCAATATAATGTGCCTCAAATAAGGCTATTTAAAGAAATTTGTTGGTTTAGACAGCTTTGTATACAAGTATCAAGAAATACTTGATGTAGATGGCAATGTTAATGTTACAACAAAAATAATCCACTATAAAAATTAGTGATAGCTTGTGATTTATTCAAAAAGATCAGTTAAAACTAGGTCAAACTGCAAATGTAAGGAATCTTCATATTTTTTCAATCAGGTTTTTTGTTGTTTAATTAACCTAGTTGTTATTCTATTCCCATGTATTAATTTTTCATTAACTTTTTCTAGTTTCAGGTTTTTCTGTTTAGGTCTTCATGGCCAGGAGCCGATCTTTGTAAATAAGAATTCCTGCTGTTTGTGCAGCAATGTTTTCCCTCTGTGGATTTCATTGATTTATATAACACTGCACACTGAGCTGTGTTGAGTACACAAAATTTACCCCAGATCTTTTTTAGTTTATATGTCAACAAGCACAGTACCCTATATATATTTTAAGAACAAAGCCGACAGACAAAAGTTTAAAAATGCCAAGTTGGTAATGTCAATAGTCTTCAAAGTCAGAGCACTTTACACTGTCAGAGAAAGGCTATCAGTTCTAATTTCAAATCACTGTAAAATTTATGCTTCTACCTGCAGCACATGTATGAAAGTAATTTATACGGACGTACATTGAGCTAAGTGTTGGCCATGACATTTCTTGTTGAGCTATTTATACTACAGACATTTAGATCTTCCATGGCAGTTTACATTAATCCGGAGACTTTTAAAAGTTTGTCAGCTGGTAGATTAATTTTGTAGTTGAGGATAATTTCTTAGGCATATAGCATGTAGATTTTCATAAAAAAACAAATGTGAATCATTGAGGAATTTTCAAATTTTCTTCTTAGATTGATCAATAAAAATAAATCATTTTGAGCAAAAATGACAAACTGTTTAACATTGATTGTGCTCAATGGGATCCATTGGTACACCTACACTTGTGTAATCCTACATATCAGCATTTTACCACTTTTCCTATGAAAAATTCCAAACATCTGCAAAATGTTTGGATAATTTGCAGGGATATATATTTTTATAACTGTTATTCAGAACTATTGAATTATTTCAAAAATGGACAAGCTAATTGCTGCTGTTCAATATATACATATGTAACATAATTGATTGTTCTAAGCCCATGCACTTCCAATTTTGAGTCAAAGTTTATCTTATTGTTCAGTATAATTATTTACATGAAACTATGTCATATATTTGTACGTATTTTAATTTGAGGGAGATATAAATTCTTCACAACTTCACTAAATAAAACATTTAAAAATTTCTTGGATGAAAGTAGCAATTTTTTTATTTATTTTTTTTTATCATTGAAATTGAGCTCAACACAATCAATGTTTCATGAAATATATGGCAATATAAAAAAAACTATAGGTAAAACGAAGTGAAAATTGGAAATATTTATTTTCTACCTCAAAATCACCCAATGAATTGACCCTTAGTTGATGGTATAATTTAAACAGATACTGTACCAGGTAATTTTGTGATATGACCCATCAGACATAAAAAAATTATACCACAACATTGTGTCACAGACAACTGTGATCAACAAGACAAAAGTAATGAATGGAAGCTGGCAGTGTGGTACAAAAACGGGCATCTCAACTTACTGATTAACTACTGTACCCATACATCAAAGTCACACAGATTTGTTATTCTATACTCCTACAACAACATCAGTCTTCAGTAATATCATTGAATGTGTAATGAACAAAGACGTCCGAAATCCAGTGTCAAAAAATAAATGCAATGAATGTTTGACTCCCTCACAATTCCTTTTAAATTGTTTGTAAAATACCCTGAAACAAATGGAACTGCTCTGTCTTAAATGCAATTTTACCCCTAATGTCTAAGTTTGACAAAATGGTGTGTGACATAAAATTGAATATCTTAGGACAATCTGACACATGCCACAGTAATCGATATCACCAATCTCAGCGAGCCGGTCTCCATACTATACCGGACTGGTACAGGAAAATATCAATTTCTGAAAGTGTGCTCAATAATATTTTGAACTTTGATATCTGGACAATTCATCACTGATGAAATGAATGAAATGAATTAACATTTTTGTTTTATTTTGAAACACACAGTCATGATCACACAGCTTCTTGTAACACAGGGTAATCCTATTTGAGTTGAGATTTTTATTCTCTACACTACGGCACGTGACTATACGGACATTTTTCTGTCTATTGAACATATAACAAGGACAACCTGAAAAGATTAACAAAGAGATACCGTAACATTTTTTTTGTTTTGGTTTATTTTTGTTTAGCATCCTTATAACAGCCAAGGTCATTTAAGGACATGCCTAGTTTTGGAGGTGGAGGAAAGCCCATGTACCCAGGGAAAAACCACCAACCTACAGTCAGTACCTGACAACTGCCCCACATAGGTTTAGAACTCGCAACCACGAGGTGGAGGGCTAGTGATAAAGTGTCTGAACACCTAAACCACTCAGCCACCGCAGCCCCAGACATATAGGAAGGCAATTGCAATGTTACAACTGTCATACAACACCCATATATAGGAAGGAGAGTATTTATTTTTTACATTAAGTCTCATTAAAGAGGCAGAATTAATAAATCTTTCATTTTGTTGAAATTCCATTTATTTATTTAATATTACTGATTGAACATATGGAATTCTACATCATCAATTTGTCACAATTAACATATCTTTGTTGGAAATGTTAAGAATCTTGACGCCCAACAATATTTTTGTAAGGAAAAACAATCTGATACAAAAAAAAAAATCCTTTTGAAATACCTTACACCAAGTATTGCACTTTGTTGACCTGTACATGTATACATATCTTAGACTCAGAAAAGAAGTAAACTTTGCAGTATAAGTAGACAGGTCATGTAGCCAACATTTTTCATCAACCATATCACAGAACGTAGGAATTTAATTGATAGTATATTCTGACCCTTTTTATCTGGCTTCATGTCGAAAATGTCATGTGTCACAAAGAATTTAAAAGTTTTCTTACAAATAAGGTGTCATGCACTCCATTCTACTGCAGGGCTCAATGCTTAATGAGGTAGAAATCATTTGAAGTTTTGGCTTGTTTTTATCCCTCTACAGCAAGGTCAAGGTTGTTTAGTTTAATGAACCTGTTTTTTTATTTTTGGTGCAATGTTACAATCATATCTTTAGGTCAAGTCACCTAAAGGAAGACATTAAATGACTACAAAAACTTTGATGAAGCATGCTAATTATTGTGAAGGGAAACCAAATGATGTAAATTTCTTAAAAAGCATGCTAATATTACAGGGACAAAAAGATGATGACCTTCCCCAATAGCCATAGTATCAATATGTTTGGTATATTAGTACTACAGGTTTAATATGATGTCTTGATCATTTGTTAGTGCATTTGTTAATACATGTATATGAAACCTCTACTACACCTCATTACAAGTAAGTAAATGTACTTCCTGATCCCAATCTATGGTCGATAAAACTACATAACTAGACACCAACAACCAGACTGTGATATTAAAACAACTCCATTATCTTATAGGCACTGAGGACAGAATTTGTGAAGCAATTTGTAAATGGCTAATTTACATATCTGTTATGCCAATTTAAATAAATTTTTACATGTTACATCAGGAGCAGACCATTTACCTAATGTTAAACATTTCTGATGGCCTTTTCACAGTGATTGACTTTCATCTGTCACAGATGTTTGAACCAATGTCACTGTTTATCATCCAGCTTATACCTAATCTATACTTTTAATTACCAGTTTTTTTTACATTATCATATACTGTCTGCCTACAAAACTAAGGCTACAGAGAAAAAATAGACCAAGCATGTCCTAGGGTGGCTTGTACTTTACTTTTAACCATCCAACTGGTTCATTTAACTCTTCTGTGGATGAGATAGCCCATTAAATGTCTTATACAACAATTTTGTTTGTTTCTCATTTAATGGTAGGGTATTTTAAAAAGTAGTCTCTTGGTAGTAGCTGGTGGCTACCTAACAAAACAACATACAAAAATACTGCCAATGCTATCACGAACAATTTTCGGTAAAGCATTTTCCGAGCATTACTGAAATAGCAAAATATGTTGTGTACATGTTACTAAAATAGCACAAGATGGTCTGTTAATGTAACCAAAATAGCACAAGATGGTCTGTTAATGTAACCAAAATAGCACAAGATGTTCTGTACATGTAACCGAAATAGCACAAGATGGTCTGTTTATGTAACCAAAATAGCACAAGATGGTCTGTTAATGTAACCAAAATAGCACAAGATGTTCTGTACATGTTACCAAAATAGCACAAGATGGTCTGTTTATGTAACCAAAATAGCACAAGATGGTCTGTTTATGTAACCAAAATAGCACAAGATGTTCTGTACATGTAACCAAAATAGCACAAGATGGTCTGTTTATGTAACCAAAATAGCACAAGATGGTCTGTTTATGTAACCAAAATAGCACAAGATGGTCTGTACATGTAACCGAAATAGCACAAGATGGTCTGTTTATGTAACCAAAATAGCACAAGATGGTCTGTTAATGTAACCAAAATAGCACAAGATGTTCTGTACATGTAACCGAAATAGCACAAGATGGTCTGTTTATGTAACCAAAATAGCACAAGATGGTCTGTTAATGTAACCAAAATAGCACAAGATGTTCTGTACATGTAACCAAAATAGCACAAGATGATCTGTTTATGTAACCAAAATAGCACAAGATGGTCTGTTGATGTAACCAAAATAGCACAAGATGTTCTGTACATGTAACCAAAATAGCACAAGATGGTCTGTTTATGTAACCAAAATAGCACAAGATGGTCTGTTTATGTAACCAAAATAGCACAAGATGTTCTGTACATGTAACCGAAATAAGCACAAGATGGTCTGTTTATGTAACCAAAATAGCACAAGATGGTCTGTTTATGTAACCAAAATAGCACAAGAGGATCTGTTCATGTAACCAAAATAGCACAAGATGGTCTGTTTATGTAACCAAAATAGCATAAGATGGCCTGTATATATAGCCTCATGCCATGAGAAACAAAAATTGTCCCAGGTATTGATCAAAACTACATTGTCCAACAATCTACCCACTGAACAATTGTGACTTCCAGTACAATGATAGATTATACTTACATAAAATGAAGTATACAACAGGCTAGACATTGAGGACAACATTCCAACCCTTTAATACCTTTGAACTTTAGATGGAATTGCTCTGATTCTGCAAATAGGTCAATACATATCTGGCTTCATGTATTTTTCTGACTATTGAATTATATATAAAAGTAAGGCTTCTGTTAAGTTGCATATCTCCCTGTGTAAATGTTGATAAACAACATGTACTAGCAGTTTGGCTGTATTAATGAGAAGTCGCCCATTGACTTGTTTCAGACAGGTGTGTAATTTGAAAGGAAGGAAAGTTCAATTGGTCCTAATTTTACATAATTTGTAATCAGAAGCATTGTTGACTGCAAGTTGCATATCTCCCTGTGTAAATGTAAAAACAACATGTACCAGCTATTTGGCTGTATTAATGAGGCCTGGGAAGTCGCCCATTGACTTGTTTCAGACAGTTGTACGTGTAATTTGAATGGAAAAAGTTCAATTGGTCTTTATTTTACATAATTTGTAATCAGACGCATTGCTGATTGAAGGTAATGCCAACTGTTGGCCATTTTAGGTGTGTTGATTACAGCTAAGAATGTAGCTCCTGAAGACCTACATTAATCACACAGCTGAAAAATCTGTCTCTCTGTATAGTCTTCAACAAAAAAAAATAAAAAAAAAATAAAAACCTTCAGGAATGCAACAACAAAAACTTGTGCACATTTCTTTATAAAAACGACAACCAACCAAAAACCAAAGAAATGTTACCAAACAAACAGTATCAAACAAAAAAAAATATGGAATGAAAATAACATTGTGTGTAACTGAGTGTGAAACTTATTGTACAGACAATGGGAGGTAACTGATTGTATAACAAAAGGGGTTAACTAATTGTATAGACAAAGGGATATCATTTATTGTATAATATATATATATAAGGAGGTTACTTATTGTATAACAGAAGAGGGTAGTTTATTGTACAGACAGGGGAAGTTAACTTGTTGTATAACATAAGGGGGAGTATCTTATCATACAGACAAGGGGAGGTAACTGATTCTATAACATTAGGGTTAACTTATTGTGTAGACAAGGGAAGGTAACTGATTGTATAACATAAGGGGTAACCTATTGTACAGACAAGGGGAGGTAACTTATTGTACAGACAAGGGGAGGTAACTGGTTGTATAACATAAGGGAGATAACTGATTGTATAACATAAGGGAGGTAAGTTATTGTATAGACAAGAGGAGGTAACTGATTGTATAACATTAAGGGTAACTTATTGTATAGACAAGGGGAGGTAACTGATTGTATAACATTAGGGGTAACCTATTGTACAGACAAGGGGAGGTAACTGATTGTATAACATAAGGGGCAACCTATTGTATAGACAAGGGGATATTAAGTAACTTAATATATAGACAAAGGGAGGTAACTGATTTTGTATTACAAAAGTCTATGGACACAGAAGGAACCAAATTGTGTGGGCTTCTGTTTTAGAGCTGTTCATCCATATTTAAACACTTCACTTCTGTCTTTGTTAGTCGTGACATACAAATCATTATATCAATTCAATATGAATGATAAGCCGAATCACTACAACAACTGAGTTGGCGACTGGAGAGTTGGACAAATATTTGTTATTCTGGCAATTTTTCTCCATTCTGATCCGGTTGTGTGGTAACAAACCCTGGAGTCAGGAAGTGGATGACACTCAAAGGTGTTTTATCATGTAACATAGCAATGTTAAAGGGACCGCAGCTTACTCTCACTAACTCTCACTGACTCCTAATGACTCCTCATCCTTCATCCAGAATCAGCCTACGATCAGATCTACGTTTAACTAATGTACAGAAAATAAAAATATATTAAGGGATATTCGACCAGATTTCAACATGGGGCATTCTTCAGCTTTCTCCGTACACAGCTTGTTCACGAGTTCCCTGCTGTCCAAACATGAAATGTACACTGCCCTGTACACAGTTTGGTTTTCTCAGTCCCCCTGCACGCTTGCTATCACTGTCAGCATCAGTGATGATCAATATCAGTTGACAAGTGCTATTTAACGGTTATAAAATAATCATTGAAAATTTTGTCAATTTTCGGCAACAGATTAACAGTACGAAATACACCCTGAAAGAAGAGAGTGACAAGTCAATTAAGAGAAACACATTAAGTTCTGATACAGAAACATGCTCCAACAGCAAGTTAAGGTTGTTATCCTATAGCATGGTAAATGAAGCATCTCTAAAAATGTCTTCAATCCAATCCTATTCTACTACATTAAAATACCAGAGCAATGCATTAGGTCAACTTTGTTATAATTCAAAGAATAATTATTTTGTTTTCTGCTCTTATCAAAGTATATTAGCATCTTATCTAAATGAATAAGATAACTTCAATTATCGGCAGATTGTTGACTTTATTGTGTGCCAAGTGTCTGTAACTCGGTAGGAGTGTACAGTTATCATACCTAAAACTTTGTTGTGTATGTCTGACATTAGGGCAGAGAGTCTCGGGAAGCTACCACACAATATACTGGTGTTTGTCAGCAATCATTTAAAATGTCTATAAATACAGTACTATAGGAAAAGTACAAAGAGGTCAGGATATTGAATGGTTTCTCGTTTAATATAACGTATTATATTTCATGAGTATGACAGAATATCGATATTTTCACGAGTGCGCAACAAGAGTGAAAAATATCGAAATATTCTGTCATACGAGTGAAATATATGTTATATGAAATGGGAAAGCATTTAATTTTCTTTTTATTGCATCTAATAAACTTAATTAAAAACAAAATTAGAAACATCAACAAATTATAGTGTCAAAAAGTGTGGGAATTAGTAACATAATTCATGATGTCACCTCTTTGTGATGTTACTGCTGTTATCGGAGAATCTGTGCATGAATAGCTTGAACGTCAAGTGAGCATTTTGTCAAAACCTAGTCTGAATACTTCAGAAAAACAGCAAAATAACCAATTTATCCATCTTTGCTTCGATTAGAAAAATCGGCAAGTTTCACTGAGGTGAATATAAAGGTTCGCTCTGATTGGTCAAAAACGAAAAACTTACATTTTCACTGCAACCATGGTAACATTTCATTGATAGCTATCATGTGACCATTGTAGCATTTCATTAATAGCCATGCATGTGACCATAGTAATATGATTTCATTCATAGAAATGTGACCACAGTAATACAATTTCATTGATATGTAGCCATGTTGCCATGGTAATATGATTTCACTGATAGCAATGTGACAATATGATTTCATTGACAGCCTGTGACCATATGATATTATTTTATTGATAGACATGTGACCATAGAAAATTGATTTCATTTATTGCCATGTGACCACTGTAATTGCAGGGTTTCACTGGAACTGTCCATACATTTAGGTCAACCAATCGTCAATAAGTTAGTGTTGAATATAGTTCGCAAAAAAGAATGAGTGAAAACTCCATCAATAGAGGGTATTATTCCCTGTGGAGTTTCCTTGGTAACAAATACAAACGAAAACTGTCATGATTATTTCTGACATGTTTACGATATACTCTATCAATCTTGGTCCCAGATCAACCAAGGTCTGTGTCCTTTGTAACTTTCACATATCTGAAGGACATTCTGAACGTCCCAAATTATTTCTACAGCCAACTGGCTATACATGTGTCAGCTCATTATTGCTTCATGTATAAATATTTAAACCCTAATACATGTAATCATTACATTCCAAAGACATCCCACCTCACAATTCCCTCCTCTGTATCCCTCTGGGCCTCGTGAAACACATAGGTACTTATTAGATTCCCTCAAACAAGATGGAGTACAGATCCTTACAATGAAATTATTTAGCAGGCTCAACAAAGCCACTTTAAAATGGAATTTAAAAGTTAAACTAGATAAAAACAAAGTGAGCTCACACAGAGAATTTCAGCCCTTGACTATGTATTAATACAGAGCCTCTTGACTGACTCGCCACACACTTATTTCATTTCGTTTTATCGAAATAGTTTTATCGAAATAATATTTTGCTTTATCGAAATAATAACCTGTTTAAAAGAAAAAGTATTTTGATAAAATGAAGTAGTATTTCATGAAAGCGAATTGATATTTTGATGTAACATAATACTTCGGATTTTTAAAATGAAATACATGTAGTATTTCAATAAAATGAATTATCATTTGATATAATGAAATAATATTTCTATAAAACAAAATAATATTTCAATAAAATAAATTGAAATAGTATTTCTTTAAACCAAATTATCATTTTGATAAACTGAAATGATATTTTGATAAAATGAAATAATATTTTGAAATAACAAAATAAAATAAGTGTGTTGCATGTCAGTCAAGGGGCTCCGCTCATGACCCTTTAATCCTAATTAATAACATCAACATCTAATTATATGTAGAACTGTAAAATAAATCTGTTGGTTGCTTGTCATTGAAAGGCAGGAAGGATAATGTTTAAAAAAAGGTTGTTGGGAGGAAGGGGGTTATGAAATGTGTCATGCATACACCCTTTTTGAAATGTGGACAGATGTGAACGTTGACCTTGAATGTTGACTACTTAAATCCCAGCAGATGTTGAGCTTGATATTATAATACTATGGTTGGAATGTGAACAAGATCTATTGGAAATTGTTGAGGATGTCTTGTATGAAATCTGTTTGGACGATGTATACATGATATATTACAAAGTGTTGTAACCTCCCTGAAGTTTAACATTCCTTGATGATTACAAAAAAATTTATTTGATGTCCGGCCCTTACTTCTTTTTCTATTTTCTTTATACCCAGGTAGTGTAACACTGTTGTAGTATTTACCGACTATCTCCAAACCTCGATAATGTTGGATGTTCGTGCTAATCATCACGTTTATGTCAAGTTTACATAACAGATCACCAGCTACGTAGATTTGTCTGTGTCTTGTGATATATCCAAGGTGCTAGACAATCTGCCAAAGAGAGCCGCTAGACCACTCAAAATTAGACTCGATTTAACTTTTCAACCTGAAGGAATCTCTAAAGCGGAAGACATGCTAGTTTTACATGACAAATTGATATGTTTTTAGATTATTTTAAAGGGGTTTACACTGATTCGATTTGTCTACTAAGTTCGTTGTTATCAAAATGTTCATGTTTACACTTCCAGCAAAGTTGCATTATCACTTAAGTTAACGTGAAATTTAATTCCGTGATCAGATATTCTATTTGAAATGTCTGACTTTTGAGTTGGGGTGGAGAGAGACTGTCGGTAAACACTTGTCTGTGAATAACAATACTGCTATTATCCACATTGATTTAAAACACAGATTCTCAGCCTTTAACAAATTATAAAGACATTTAAAACTATTTGCTTATTCAATTGCATGCATACAATTTTTGACATTATTCAGATATTTTATAGAAATACCATTTAAGTCAGATCAATTGTCATTAGGCCATATCATGTTTCAAATCAGCAACCATTTTAATTCTAGATAGAAAGCCTAACATAAAAATACTACCTGCATGGTTTCTGGTAGTTACCTATTAATCCAACACTGCCACAGTCCTCCCTCCATTAACACCTATACAATCCAACCCTGACACACTCCTCCCTCCATTAACACCTATACAATCCAACCCTGACATACCCCTCCCTCCATTAACACCTATACAATCCAACCCTGACACACCCCTCCCTCCATTAGCACCTATACAATCCAACCCTGACACACCCCTCCCTCCATTAACACCTATACAATCCAACCCTGACACACTCCTCCCTCCATTAACACCTATACAATCCAACCCTGACATACCCCTCCCTCCATTAACACCTATACAATCCAACCCTGACACACTCCTCCCTCCATTAACACCTATACAATCCAACCCTGACACACCCCTCCCACCATTAACACCTATACAATCCAACCCTGACACACCCCTCCCTCCATTTATATCTATACAATCCAACCCTGACACACTCCTCCCTCCATTAACACCTATACAATCCAACCCTGACACTCCTCCCTCCATTAACACCTATACAATCCAACCCTGACACACTCCTCCCTCCATTAACACCTATACAATCCAACCCTGACACACTCCTCCCTCCATTAACATCTATACAATCCAACCCTGACACACCCCTCCCTCCATTAACACCTATACAATCCAACCCTGACACACCCCTCCCTCCATTAATACCTATACAATCCAACCCTGACACACCCCTCCCTCCATTAATACCTATACAATCCAACCCTGACACACCCCTCCCTCCATTAACACCTATACAATCCAACCTTGACACACCCCTCCCTCCATTATCATGTATACAATCCAACCCTGACACACCCCTCCCTCCATTAACACCTATACAATCCAACCCTGACACACTCCTCCCTCCATTAACACCTATACAATCCAACCCTGACACACCCCTCCCTCCATTATCACGTATACAATCCAACCCTGACACACTCCTCCCTCCATTAACATCTATACAATCCAACCCTGACATACCCCTCCCTCCATTAACACCTATACAATCCAACCCTGACACACTCCTCCCTCCATTAACATCTATACAATCCAGCCCTGACACACCCCTCCCTCCATTAACACCTATACAATCCAACCCTGACACACTCCTCCCTCCATTAACACCTATACAATCCAACACTGACACACCCCTCCCTCCATTAACACCTATACAATCCAACCCTGACACACTCCTCCCTTCATTAACATCTATACAATCCAACCCTGACACACTCCTCCCTCCATTACCACCTATACAATCCAACCCTGACACACCCCTCCCTACATTAACACCTATACAATCCAACCCTGACACACCCCTCCCTCCATTAACACCTATACAATCCAACCCTGACACACCCCTCCCTACATTAACACCTATACAATCCAACCCTGACACACTCCTCCTTCCATTAACACCTATACAATCCAACCCTGACACACTCCTCCCTCCATTAACACCTATACAATCCAACCCTGACACACTCCTTCCTCCATTAACATCTAAACAATCCAACCCTGACACACTCCTCCCTCCATTAACACCTATACGATCCAACCCTGACACACCCCTGCCTCCATGAACACCTATACAATCCAACCCTGACATACCCCTCCGAACATTAACACCTATACAATCCAACCCTGACACACTCCTCCCTCCATTAACACCTATACAATCCAACCCTGACACACCTCTCCCTCTATTAACACCTATACAATCCAACCCTGACACACTCCTCCCTCCATTAACACCTATACAATCTAACCCTGAAACACTCCTCCCTCCATTAACACCTATACAATCCAACCCTGACACACTCCTCCCTCCATTAACACCTATACAATCCAACTCTGACACACTCCTCCCTCCATTAACACCTATACAATCCAACCCTGACACACTCCTTCCTCCATTAACATCTAAACATTCCAACCCTGACACACTCCTCCCTCCATTAACACCTATACAATCTAACCCTGACACACTCCTCCCTCCATTAACAACTATACAATCCAACACTGACATACCCCTCCCTCCATTAACACTTATACAATCAACCCTGACACACTCCTCCCTCCATTAACACCTATACAATCCAACCATGACACACTCCTCCCTCCATTAACACCTATACAATCCAACCCTGCCACACTCCTCCCTCCATTAACACCTATACAATCCAACCCTGACACACTCCTCCCTCCATTAATACCTATACAATCCAACCCTGACACACTCCTCCCTCCATTAACACCTATACAATCCAACACTGACACACCCCTCCCTCCATTAACACCTATACAATCCAACCCTGACACACTCCTCCCTCCATTAACACCTATACAATCAACCCCTGACACACTCCTCCCTCCATTAACACCTATACAATCCAACCCTGACACACCCCTCCCTCCATTAACACCTATACAATACAACCCTGACATACCCCTCCCTCCATTCACACCTATACAATCCAACCCTGACACACTCCTCCCTCCATTAACACCTATACAATCCAACCCTGACACACCCCTCCCTCCATTAACACCTATACAATCCAACCCTGACACACCCCTCCCTCCATAAACACCTATACAATCCAACCCTGACACACTCCTCCCTCCATTAACACCTATACAATCCAACACTGACACACTCCTCCCTCCATTAACACCTATACAATCCAACACTGACACACTCCTCCCTCCATTAACACCTATACAATCCAACCCTGACACACCCCTCCCTCCATAAACACCTATACAATCCAACCCTGACACACTCCTCCCTCCATTAACACCTATACAATCCAACCCTGACACACTCCTCCCTCCATTAACACCTATACAATCCAACCCTGACACACCCCTCCCTCCATTAACACCTATACAATCCAACCCTGACACACTCCTCCCTCCATTAACACCTATACAATCCAACCCTGACACACTCCTCCCTCCATTAACACCTATACAATCCAACCCTGACACACCCCTCCCTCCATTAACACCTATACAATCCAACCCTGACACACTCCTCCCTCCATTAACACCTATACAATCCAACCCTGACACACCCCTCCCTCCATTAACACCTATACAATCCAACTCTGACACACCCCTCCCTCCATTATCACGTATACAATCCAACCCTGACACAATCCTCTCTCCATTAACACCTATACAATCCAACCCTGACACACCCCTCCCTCCATAAACACCTATACAATCCAACCCTGACACACTCCTCCCTCCATTAACACCTATACAATCCAACACTGACACACTCCTCCCTGCATTAACACCTATCCAATCCAACCCTGACACACCCCTCCCTCCATTACCATCTATACAATCCAACCCTGACACACTCCTCCCACCTATACAATCCAACCCTGACACACCCCTCCCTCCATTAACACCTAGTGCTACACACTCTGCCCTCTGGACACCTATATTATCAAATTATTACATATTGCAAAACATGTATACAGTTAAAGACAGTTGCCAGTTAAAGACAAGTGGTAGTTATAGACAGGTAGAATTCATACACAGGTGATATTTGTAGATAGGTAGTAGTTATTGACAGGTGGTACTTGCAGACATGTAGATGTTTTGACAGATAGTAGATATAGACATGTAGATGTTTTTGATAAGTGGTATGTATAGGCATGTAGATGGTATAGACAGGTGATATTTGTATACAGGTAGCAGTTATAGATAAATGGTAGTAATAGACAGGTAGATGTTTTGACAGGTGGTATTTGTAGACAGGTAGATGTTTTGACATGTGGTACTTGTAGACAGATAGAACTTATAGACAGGTGGTATTTGTAGACAGGTTGTAACTGGTAGACATTACAGACAGGCGATACTTGTAGACAGGTTGTAATAGGTAGACATTACAGACAGGCGATACTTGTAGACAGGTTGTAATAGGTAGACATTACAGACAGGCGATACTTGTAGACAGGTTGTAATAGGTAGACATTACAGACAGGCGATACTTGTAGACAGGTTGTAACTGGTAGACATTACAGACAGGCGATACTTGTAGACAGGTTGTAATAGGTAGACATTACAGACAGGCGATACTTGTAGACAGGTTGTAACTGGTAGACATTACAGACAGGCGATACTTGTAGACAGGTTGTAACTGGTAGACATTACAGACAGGCGATACTTGTAGACAGGTTGTAATAGGTAGACATTACAGACAGGCGATACTTGTAGACAGGTTGTAACTGGTAGACATTACAGACAGGCGATACTTGTAGACAGGTTGTAATAGGTAGACATTACAGACAGGCGATACTTGTAGACAGGTTGTAATAGGTAGACATTACAGACAGGCGATACTTGTAGACAGGTTGTAATAGGTAGACATTACAGACAGGCGATACTTGTAGACAGGTTGTAATAGGTAGACATTACAGACAGGCGATACTTGTAGACAGGTTGTAATAGGTAGACATTACAGACAGGCGATACTTGTAGACAGGTTGTAACTGGTAGACATTACAGACAGGCGATACTTGTAGACAGGTTGTAATAGGTAGACATTACAGACAGGCGATACTTGTAGACAGGTTGTAACTGGTAGACATTACAGACAGGCGATACTTGTAGACAGGTTGTAATAGGTAGACATTACAGACAGGCGATACTTGTAGACAGGTTGTAATAGGTAGACATTACAGACAGGCGATACTTGTAGACAGGTTGTAATAGGTAGACATTACAGACAGGCGATACTTGTAGACAGGTTGTAATAGGTAGACATTACAGACAGGCGATACTTGTAGACAGGTTGTAACAGGTAGATGTTATAGACACATTTGATTTACCTAGAATTTGAGGAAAAACTAGAACTGTCTCCAGGATGGCTGACTAATACATCCGCAATCTGCACGAGTCAATGGTGAATTGGAACTGTTAATTAGAGGCTAACTAAGATAACCCAGTAATATAGTGACCAGTTGCCATAGCAACCATAATTTTGAGAAAAAGAAAATGGCATGCACATCTACACATGGTCCTGTATATTTGCGTGAAGTTTCATTGAAATCGGCCCTTTGGTTTAGGAGTTGTCCGGACAAACTGAAAGTTATGGTTCTTTTAGGAAAACCTGTTTATAGTGACCAGTTGACATAGCAACCATAATTTTGAGAAAAAGAAAATGGCATGCACATCTACATATGGTCATCTATACTTGTGTGAAGTTGTTTAATTGAAATCAGCCCTTTCAGTTTAGGAGAAGTTGTCTAGACAAACTTAAAGTTATGGTTTTTATAGGAAAACCTGTTTATAGAGACCATTTGCCATAGCAACCATAATTTTGAGGAACAGAAAGTCACATGCACATCATCTACTCATGATCATTAATATTTGTGTGAAGTTTCAATGGAATCGGCTTATCAGTTTAGGAGGAGTTGTCCAGACAAAATGTGCCTACAGACAGACAGACAGATGGACGGACGGGCAACCTAATTCCAGTATACCCCCCTAACTTTGTTGCGGGAGTATAATGAATGACGTGTGCAAGCCCTACTGTGAGAGGACATATATTTGTAATATATAAACATGTTTTGCCTGAATGAAAAGATATTAATCAAATAAAAAGAAAAAGAAAAAAGAATTTGAGAAAGAAATTCTATTGTAGACTTATATATGTCTGGTATTATTACTCCAGACTAAATAGTTTGTAGTGTTAAAACAGATCTGATATTGATTGATATACAGCTAAATATTTACATGTATTCACATACGTGACAAATATTTTGTACTTATCTTATAAAATATAAACATATCTAGCCTAGAGTTGGCAGTTTGTGTTTAAAACATGCGACATTCAAGGCATGTTTCTCACTCAACGAGACTAGTGTCTCACTCAACGGGGCTTCAACTCACATTTTTCACACTTTTTATTCAATGAACTACACAGAAACCTGAAATCAGTTTACAATTAATGTCACAACAGATTTTATAAAGTTTATTTTAAAAAAGGAAAAAGAGATAATTATAGCACAGTATACATCACATATGATTTTGTTTAGCAGCAAACAGCCATGAACTCTTTAAACTATGGTCACGAGACTGTCTTGTTCACACGTTCAGTGACAATCCCAAGGTATATTTAGGTTCAGCCTTCGTTCAGCATGACAACCACCAAGAAAAGGGTTTGTTTATAGAAAAGCTCTCAAGTTTTAATCTCCTAGAAGATTTGCACTTCAGAATGTTTTTTTATGTGGGATTCTCCCTTGTAATATATTATATATAAAAGATAAAGTCACACAACAAAGAACATCTTCATGGTTTAGAGTTATCTCCCTTTGTAGGTACTCCAAGCCCCTAATATATGTGATGTACATGTGATTTTAAAATTCCTGGACAGCAACATTTTAAATGAAGGATTTGTATTGAGTATAAGTCCTGAGTTCAAATGCTGGTATTTCTTGTTTAATTTTTTCTTATTTTATCATTTCATTTAAAATACAATAAAACAAATCTTTAATTTATGTGAATACCAGACATGATGTGCTGTATATATACCACACATAGATTATAGATACATACATGTAGTATATCAGCAGTCATAGAAGTTTAGCATTTCTCAACTCTGTGTCACTAGTAAAAATATTTTTTACCTGATGGCTATCTTTTACATTTAAAAGAAAAACTTTTTCCCCAGAAAAACATAACCTCAAATTTTAAGAAGTTTCAGAAGTGAAATCAATATCCCTCCTTACTGTATATAGCTAATACTTTAATTGGTTTGCCTACTGACCTATAGTACTTTATGATAGACAGGTATATGTCTGAAGACTTCAGTCGATGTTTGTGAGTTTACATTGAAAGGAAATATGCAGCAAGCATGTATCTGTAACAATGAGGGACAAACCATTAGAGACTATTCGGGTGTGTCTCGGGTTCACTAAGTGGAGAGCAAAGCCTGCGCACACATGTTTACATACAGCTGAATACCCCTCTGGTCCAAAATGTATGACAAGCTTAATATTATCTACAGGGAAATAATTGATATTTTCTTTAGAATTATTACACAAAGAAAATACATATATGAATATTGAACTTAAATGAACATCAAAACTTAATTTTCATCTTAGTTTTAATTTACAAAATTTAGTATATTTTTATTTCACTTTCTTTTGGGAAGATATCAAGAAATGTATCTCGTTAAGTAAATAGAGCTTGATTAACGATGCCACATTAACAGATGCAAGAAAGATATGCACCATGAGTTAGCACACAATTACAGTAACACTCCAAACAACTGGTACATACACATACATTATTCATACTGATGTTTCACAGTTCACGGAGATTGTTTTACTTACTCTCTCATTAGAATTCAGATGGGAGAGCATGTCTTTTGTCAGATAGAGCCGCTTTTTGAGCTCTAAATGTCAATTCCAATTCATAACTTAAGACAGATTTTGTAAAGTTTTACAGCTGCAAGAACTAAGAATATATATATACATGTATTTTTCATAAGGTAAAAATCACAGTGATACATTTTCTTCATGTGTTGATTATTTTTAAATGTCGCCTAGAAATCTTGTTTTTTGTTGGTGAGAATGGACACAAAATAAAAGATAACACAAAAAACACACAATTATTCATGCAAACACCATTACACTCTGTTTTGTTCAGGTGTTCATATCAGGTAAACTTATTTATGTCTGGTGTGTGCAAACAAATGCACAAGTACATATTCTTAATGAAATTTCCAGTCCCATTATAAGGTGGAGATAATCACATCCAATAATCATATCTTTAGAATTTGGAAGTCAGAGAACATACAAAACCTTTATGCAAACAAACAGGAAATATTTTATATACAATTGCTATTGTTATAAAACATTATAAAGTTAAACTATATTATTTTTTAAGTTTTAACTGCATTTTTTATTTGAAATTAAAGTGTTTTGATTTGGTAGCTATAGTGTAGTCACTTTAACTAAACTATTTATGATTTTGTCATAATATTGGTTTAAAAATTGACTGCTAACTTTTTTCGTTTTTTTTTTTTATTTTTCTCAGGTCAAGTAAATCATGTATCAACCTTATCAAACGACTTTAAATGTAAAATATATGTAGGGTTTTATAAAATACAGGTATAAAGATATATAATGTAATTATATTACATTATAATACAGTATTTTTAGGATAACGTTTTTTAGCACCGATCTGTTCTGTATGACATTTATGGTTGGCGTGAATGACACAGCTGTGACACAAACCACCCTGCAGAAAAACTTATAATTTAAACAGCAAATACCTACTGGACATATTTCAATCTTTTTTTCTGCTGCATAACCATGATAATATAAATTCTATCTATTTTACAGCAATTCTGAATCATGTTTTATCAACTTATATTTAATCACACATACTTGTTGCTCCACATATGGTATTCCTAGTTTTATAACTATCCAATACATGTATTACTCAGCAAAACAATTTTATAATGAAAACGGCAACAAAAATATAAGTACATATTCACTGTATTCACTTAAAAAATTTGCGAACAATTGAAGTGAACAATGAAATTGTATGATACATTGCTCAATTTCTTTACAAATTTCATGCCTGGGTTCCTCACAAAACATATTCTGTTAGTTTACACACCCTATATACATCAGAAGAGTTGTACGCCTGATAAGCTTACCTGAGTTTTACATAAAGGAACTAACAATATTATTTTTTAATCTTTTCTTAAAGAAACCAGTTGATTCTTATGTTTTTTTATGCAAAAACAATTGTTATAGAGCCACACACATGTAGATCTCCAAAGGCATTGTAGATTATAAAGAAAACATCAAGGTATCTTTTTATTTTTGTATACTCAAAAGATAATGCAACTTTGTTTACCTGTACACAGGTGTGCACTGTCATCTGATGCATCCTATTAAACACAGCCAGGTATGACCAGGGTCCCCCCAGTCTATACAGCTTAATTCTATCAAATTCTTTACCTATAAATTATTCTCCAGATTTTTTTTCTTAATTAAAAAAAAAAAAAAATGTGGAGATGCAAAAATAATTAAAATCTTCACTCAGACACCAAAAAAACATAATTTTCTTAAAAATGTTTTATTTTTGATTTTGAGATAAAAATTGGTTATGCTAACCAATAACAAGTGCTGTTGATCCAGAATGCTCATCATCTGCTACTATGGTGCATTAATTATACGTCTACCATAGGCAACCACAGGTAGAGAGTGACAGGTAAGAGACAGGTGCTCGTTACAGGTACATATTATACTCAACAGGACTTAAAATATCAGTGATATGTTTAAATTTTAATCAAAATTCTGTTTACTTTGTAAATTAACTAACATAAATCGTTTTCCTACAATAAAAAACTAATTATACAGAATAAATATAGTTAATATCATACCTGGTAGGATTACCTGTCTAAGTCCTCACAAGTAATTAAAGTCAAGGTGTTAAAATGGAGGAGGTCCATACTGTTTTTATGTTAAATACTTCAGATTCTCAAAGAAACACATATAACATACATCTTGAAATATGATCAAGCCTTTTCATCGGGCTTGATGTCGACAGTGTAAGTAATCCTATTTCAGAAATATTAAATTGGATGAGAATACCCCAAGTTGTTATGCAATGGCAAGAAGAATGTAGTAAATTAGAAAAATGGTCAAACACCCAAAGGACATTTATGTGTTAAGATAAAAGCTTTGAGACATAGCAATTGCTTGGCTAATCTAGGTGTATAATTTAAAGTCTACAGGAGATATACAAGACACCCTGTTCTGTACATCATATATACATTACTTATAATGTCTACACCAGTCTGTCACATGTTATCAGCTTGTCTCTGATGACATATGCTATCAGTGTCGGTATCATTTTGCCAATGTATGTATTTAAATATATACTATCAGAAATCCTCCACGGAAAGTCCAAAATGGGTCTCAGGTGTATCTTAAATGTAATACAGGTGGTCTTTTAAATGCAATATAGATGGTATCTTAAAAGCAATACCAGTAGTCTCTTAATACAAATGGTCACTGAATGCAGGTGGTCTCTTAATATGACACAGGTGGTCTCTTAACACAGGTGGACTCTTAACACAGGTGGACTCTTAACACAGGTAGACTCTTAAGACAGGTGAACTCTTGATACAGGTGGTCTCTTAATATGACACAGGTGGTCTCTTAACACAGGTGGACTCTTAAGACAGGTGGACTCTTAACACAGGTGATCTCTTAACACAGGTGGTCTCTTAACACAGGTAGTATCTTAACACAGATGGTCTCTTAACACAGCCGATCTCTTAACATAGGTGGGTTCTTAACACAGTGTTCTCATAACACAGGCATCCTCTTAATACAGTGTTCTCTTAAAACAGACGTTCTCTCAACACAGGTTGTCTCTGAACACATGTGGTGTCTTAATACAAATGGTCACTAAATGCAGGTGGCACACTACAGACGGTCTCTTAGCATAACACAGGCAGTCTTTTAATACAGATAGTCTCTTAATATAACACATGTGGTCTCTAATACAAATTGTCTCTTAAAACATGTGGTAACTTAACACAGGTGGTCCCTTAACACAGGTTGTCTCTTAACATAGGTGGTTTCTGAACACATGTGGTGTTTTAATACAAATGGTCACTAAATGCAGGTGGTCTTGCACTACAGATGGCCACTTGATATAACACAGGTGGTCCTTTAATACAGTGTTCTCTCTAAGCTAATTGATCTCTTTCATAATACAGTTGGTTCCTCAACACAGGTGGTCTCCTAATATGGGAAGTCTCTTCATACAGGTGGTCTCTTATTACAGTAGGTCCCTTAATATTGATTGTCTCCTTAACACAGGTAGTTTCTGAACACAGGTGGTCACTAGGTCCAGGTGGTCTCAGAATACAGGTTGTGTCTTGATATAGTACAGGTGGTCTCTTAATACAGGTTGCCTCTTGATAAAGGTGGCCTCTTAATACAGCAGATCTCTTAACACAGGTGATCTCTTAATACAGGTTGTCTCTTGACACAGGTAGTCTCTTAATACAGCAGGCCTCTTACACAGGTGATTTCTTAATACATGTGATCTCTTAATACAGGTGGTCTCTTAATACAGTGTTCTCTTAATACAGGTGGTCTCTTAATACAGGTTATATATTGACAAAGGTGGCCTCTTAATACAGCAGGTCTCTTAACACAGGTAATCTCTTAATACAGGTGGTCTCTTAATACAGGTGGTCTCTTAATACAGGTGGGCTCTTAATACATGTGGTCTCTTGATACATGAGGTCTCTTAGCAGAGGTGATCTCTTCACAAAGGTGGTCTTTTAACACAGGAAATCTCTTTACACAGGTGGTGTCTTAACATAAGCTCAGTCAATGTACAAATTATACTGGGTAATTATCATATAGGTCTCTCAAAACGGGTGATGTGTGTTGGGAGAACAACTTAGGTTTAGTCAGTAATCAAATAATTATGATGTTAAACATTTTGCTTGCTAACATTTCCAATCTAAAATAAACAAAGGGAACAAGCACATTTTCTGCCATATGCATTAATTATGAGAAATTATATTTGTATACCATTCTCATAGAGATTTTGATATTCATTATCCCACACTAGGAAAATTTATCTTTTATTTCAAATTTGCATATTCACTCACAAAATAATCAGTTGAAATTTTGTTCCCTATATTTTCCTATTTGCTCGTTTTTAAAGACAGATACCGTAGTTCATATCTTGCAGCCATTCATGTTGCAAAGCATGTCAGCTTAGCATACAAGGATTCACATCAATGATCCTATCCCCTTCTAAATGACCTCTGCAGTCTGCATCAATGATTTATGAATCAGATCTTTTTATCTGGCATATCATACCTCAGGATCATAATTATAAAAGGTGTGTACAGAAATGTGAGATTTCGTCATATTAACATGATACCAAAAAATGACAGGCAACATCAAATACTAATACGAACATGAGAATAATTTCCATGACAAAAGAGTAACTGGTGGGATATTTCATACTGGAACATCTTCAAGACAAAGTGGACAAGAACATAAATATATAAAATACACAGTGTAGACAAAATTTACATAGGAAATTAAGAATGCACATATTAGAATATCTATACACTGCTTTACATATGCATATATAAAAACAAGGTTCTAAGAAAAAAGGTGCTCATAAAACAACATACTGAGACAAGAAATGCTCATGTAACTAGGGCTTGAGACAAGAAATACTTATTTAAGAAGGTCCTGAGACAAGAAATGCATGCTGATTTTAAGAGTTCCTTAGCCAAGAATTTGCATTCTCATACTCATACAACAAGGCCAGCTCTGAGACGAAAGTGCTCATTTAACAAGGTCCTGAGACAAAAGTGATCATTTAACAAGGTCCTGAGACAAAAGTGATCATTTAACAAGGTCCTGAGACAAAAGTGATCATTCAACATGGTCTGGAGACAAGAATTGGTTTTGATGCAACATTAGGTTCTGGGAGAAGATGAGACAAGGTCCAGAGACAAATAGTGATCATTTAAAGAGGTCCTGAGACTAAAAAACGGCTTGTGCAACAAGATCTGGAGACCAGAATTGGTCATGTAGTGAGGTCCTCAGACAAGAACTGCTCTCATAACGAGGTCCTGAGAGAAAACCTGGCAATGTCACAAGGTCCTGAGAGAAACACTGGTAATGTTACAAGGTCCTGAGAGAAACCCTGGTAATGTTACAAGGTCCTGAGAGAAACCTTGGCAATGTAACGACCAAGGTTCTGAGAGAAAACCTGGCAATGTCACAAGGTTCTGAGAGAAAACTGGCAATGTCATGAGGTCCTGAGAGAAACCCTGGCAATGTCACAAGGTTCTGAGAGAAAACCTGGCAATTGATAAAACGAGGTCCAGAGAGAAAACCTGGCAATGTCACAAGGTCCTTTGAGAAACCCTGGTAATGTCACAAGATCCTTTGAGAAACCCTGGTAATGTCACAAGGTCCTTTGAGAAACCCTGGTAATGTCACAAGGTCCTTTGAGAAACCCTGGTAATGTCACAAGGTCCTGAGAGAAAACTGGTTATGTCACAAGATCTTGAGAGAAAACCTGGCAATGTCACAAGGTCCTGCGAGAAACCCTGGTAATGTCACAAGGTCCTGAGAGAAACCCTGGAAATGTTACAAGATCTTGAGAGAAACCCTGGTAATGTTACAAGGTCCTGAGAGAAACCCTGGTAATGTCACAAGGTCCTGAGAGAAACCCTGGTAATGTCACAAGATCCTGAGAGAAACCCTGGTAATGTCACAAGGTCCTGAGAGAAACCCTGGCAATGTCACAAGGTCCTGAGAGAAACCTTGGCAATGTAATGAGGTCCTTTGAGAAACCCTGGCAATGTAATGAGGTCCTGAGAGAAACCCTGGCAATGGAACAAGGTCCTGAGAGAAAACCTGGCAATGTAACGATCAAGGTCATGAGAGAAACCCTGGTAATGTCACAAGGTCCTGAGAGAAACCCTGGCAATGTCACAAGGTCCTGAGAGAAACCCTGGCAATGTCACAAGGTCCTGAGAGAAACACTGGTAATGTTACAAGGTCCTGAGAGAAACCCTGGTAATGTTACAAGGTCCTGAGAGAAACCTTGGCAATGTAACGACCAAGGTTCTGAGAGAAAACCTGGCAATGTCACAAGGTTCTGAGAGAAAACTGGCAATGTCATGAGGTCCTGAGAGAAACCCTGGCAATGTCACAAGGTTCTGAGAGAAAACCTGGTAATTGATAAAACGAGGTCCAGAGAGAAAACCTGGCAATGTCACAAGGTCCTTTGAGAAACCCTGGTAATGTCACAAGATCCTTTGAGAAACCCTGGTAATGTCACAAGGTCCTTTGAGAAACCCTGGTAATGTCACAAGGTCCTGAGAGAAACCCTGGTAATGTCACAAGGTCCTGAGAGAAAACTGGTTATGTCACAAGATCTTGAGAGAAAACCTGGCAATGTCACAAGGTCCTGCGAGAAACCCTGGTAATGTCACAAGGTCCTGAGAGAAACCCTGGAAATGTTACAAGATCCTGAGAGAAACCCTGGTAATGTTACAAGGTCCTGAGAGAAACCCTGGTAATGTCACAAGGTCCTGAGAGAAACCCTGGTAATGTCACAAGATCCTGAGAGAAACCCTGGTAATGTCACAAGGTCCTGAGAGAAACCCTGGCAATGTCACAAGGTCCTGAGAGAAACCTTGGCAATGTAATGAGGTCCTTTGAGAAACCCTGGCAATGTAATGAGGTCCTGAGAGAAACCCTGGCAATGGAACAAGGTCCTGAGAGAAAACCTGGCAATGTAACGATCAAGGTCATGAGAGAAACCCTGGTAATGTCACAAGGTCCTGAGAGAAACCCTGGCAATGTCACAAGGTCCTGAGAGAAACCCTGGCAATGTCACAAGGTCCTGAGAGAAAACCTGGCAATGTAGCAAGGTCCTGATAGAAACCCTGTGTCACAAGGTCATCAAGACAATTATCACCATGTCTTAAACACATTTCACTATCTATAAAAGGAAATCATATTTCAATGAGTATGAAATCTACAATAATAGTTGCTTTAAGTGTATAGAGACCTTTAGATTTATTGACCATGGAAATTCTTACTTTAAACAGTCAAATAGGATTGTCAAGTCTTTTCTTTAATATCGTACAAACAAAAAACACTGTTATGCAACTTTAATAGAACATGTCCGTATTTGAAATATAAAATCAATACTCCAGAGATAATTTATTGGACAGTTTTATTAAAATACATAAATGTTTGTTTGAACAAAATTCTGGCTAAGTCTGCATGTCCTCCAGAACCTGTATAATCATAAATGTGTAGTTAGCATATATATTTTTTATAGAAAGTTTCATGAATTTGACATTTTAGGTAACTGTTTACAGCTACTAAAGCTTTAAGGCACATAATATTCCCATCGCTGTGTTTGACATTGGAAGGTAATGCCGCTCAATTTACTCAATTCTGTTCAAACGATTAGTATGTGAAATACCCTGAATTATATATATGTGTACAAAGCATGACAATTCCAGACAGACAATTAATGACATTATTCTCCAGACAAGAATAACGATAAATCAGGAAATGAAGCTAAGAATGGCATCATGTTAGAGTGCAACACTCCCTTATCCTATATAGTGACTAGCTACCCCCCACCCCCACCCCTTTAAAAATGGTAACAGTGATCTTGACCTTTACTGAAAAACCCTGAAACTCTAATTTGTCCAAGATATTATGACTCTTTATCATTGTGTGAAGTTTTATCAAAATCCCTCAAGGAATGAAGCCACTAGAGTGGTGACAAACTTTGGCCTTATGTACATACGTATATTTGTACAATATATATAGTACATACAAGAGGTTGCAGAAGAAACCAACCGAACTATCGCAGTGCTCCTGTATAATGTAAGTCACAAGTACTGTTCATTAAAAAACATTCCACAATTCCAAAAGGTATTTGCATACAAAATTTGGCAAGTGTTAGAAAGAGCTCTAACAAATGCTGTGATGCATGAATGAATTAACAGACAAACTAGCAGAACGAGGGCAAACTCATGACTCGCTGTCCCCTATGCCAGAGTTTCCACTGGCCCTGACACCATGTCTGGTGTAAAATGGTGCCAGGACCAGAAGAAATTCGGCCTACAGTCCCCTATATGGTAGTTGGGTGATACACAATCATCACCAATTAAGTTTTCATATAAAGGTAAAATCTAGAAGTGTTCTGATTCAGAATATATGACTTTTTATAGATATACAACTATAAGGACTATCTTTTTACCATTACACATGTAAAAGGTGATGACAGAACAGTTTTGAGATAAGACAGTGACAGAGTCACCAGGAGTTTCCAGGTTATTTCCTCTCAGTGTACAAACCAAGCCAATCAAACACAAGCTTCAGCATTAATTCTCGTTGAAAAATACCTCACCCTCAGTGGCATTTCTCGGCAACCGTCTGAGGACCTAGTGTGATACTTATCCTAATTGTCACCTTTCACCTCCCCTTTTTACAAACCACATTACCTATCATCTCAAAACACTATTCATAAAAGGAACCCTGGGTATCAGATTTTACCTTGACCAACACCGCTCTAATCTTTAAAAAATCATTGTATACCAAAAACCAGACAGTGCAAATCCTGATTTCTGTACAACACACTTGATCTACACAACAAATACTGTCGTATTTTAAGGTCTAGGGTATGTGTTTTGTCAGTACATATACCTTGGCCACACTATATTAGTGGACTAAAACATTTTTAGTCATTCAGCTGGGCAAAATTCATATAGCCTTTCCCCAACAAAATTTAGTTCTTGTCATTGAGGACAATACATGAACCATTCTTCAACTGTTCATATTCAATTTTCAGGAAAGTTCATCAACTTGAGTTGTTGAAAATTTCTTTAACAGTTTATTGAACAGATCAAGAACAGTTCATGAACTTTAAAGGCTCATGTCCTTGAAACATTTTAAGAACAATTCAGGAACTTAAAACTGTAAAAAGAACCTTTTAAGACCAGTTCAAGAACAGGAATATAACTTGAAAATCACCTACAACTGCTAAATTTTGCTTGCAGTTAATTTTTGAAATGGAAGTAGTGCTGCTATAAACCCTGTGAGCTTTCACATCCTAGAACAGAGTTATTGCCCTTTATTTACTGTGTATCAGTTGGTCAGAGTTATTGCCCTTTATTTACTGTGTGGCCTCAGACCACAATTATACTTCCGGGTCGTTGTACACGAATGTAGTACATATTGAAATTTCAGGACTGTTGCTAAATATTTTTTCCTGACTTAGCTGTTACAGATATGGACATAATTTTAGCACAGATTTATAGTGCAATATTTAATCTAGTGGCAGAATTTTGTTTTGACACCATTTCCATGTTTGTTTGTGAGGCAGGACACGGGGAGTTATAAGGCTTGAGTAGTAATATTTTGTGATTTTCCGGATTTTCCTACAATATAATAGGGTGGTTACACTTAAATATTAATAACTTTGTTAAATGCCGGTCATGGGGTACTTTCCAGCTCACTGTATGTTCAGCTTGAATAGTTCTACACGTGATGTGAAAGCCAGATTTTTTGCAAACTTCTGAAATATTTTAATTTCGATTTTTCTTTGGTAGAACAAAGAGGGAAATTAATTGTGGTCTGAGGCCTGCATAGAACGCACCTTTCCGATGTAAACATTCGCGCGTGGACCTTAAATTAGAAACATCGCGAACTTTTAACATTTCCTGTGCAGTTGTGTGTATTTTACCTATATGCAGATGACATTTCACGTACTTTCTGTGAGTTTTTAATTAATGACAGCTTCATTTTAGTAACTACACCCCCAATACACCTCGTTTCGATGATCGTTTCTATTGCGGATCCTTGTCTCTGATCACACTGGACATGTTTGTCGAGAAAACATGTTGGTATTTGTGTTTGCTACACATTTCTAGTATACGCTTTGAGGTTACTTTAAAGTTTCAGATGTGTACTAGCACTGTTTATGAAGATAAACGGTTTTGCACTATATTTTGGTATAACTTTTAGGGTAAAAACCGTAATACTGTTAACCGCAGTTTTGCTCATTTCACTATTTACATGTACTGTACAAAGTCAGGGGCTATATTTTCCAATAGTACATAGTGTGCTGACATGTTAAATGACTGGCCACATAGCAAATGTCGATTATTTTGTAAAATTGTGATTAAAAAATCATGATTATTATTTGAATTAATCACAAAATCTTCTAAAATTTCACATTTTCTGTCAAAAATCTTTTCTACATGCAACAAAGCAGGTGCTGTTGTTATAAGCTGGGCATAAAGTGTAATGTATGTATCTTGTGATGTACTGTAGTGGTTTAAATTAATTTTAATTCAAAATTTGAAAGAAAACAACACGATATTGTTCCCCCCTCCCAAATATTTGAATTTCACTCAATGTGATATAGTGTATACATTCTAATTCACAATATTTCAACACATTTTTCTCAGAACAGGTTTTTCCTTTATTATTTCCTTCGTTCTATGTAAGCGAATGGTTTAAATATGTTTTTTGGCATTTTAAACACAGATCATTGAACATTTGGTATTCATGCAAAAACAGATGATAGGATTTTGCCCTGTCCAAGGACATGGTCTCTCAGAAGGACACATAATGTAGATATACAGTGAAAATTTACATCAGACTTGTGAAACTTTAATTGATAATTAAACATTTCCTCTGTCACAAAGGGAATTTGTTCAATTGTGACCTTTGTTTTAAAGTATTCATGAGTTTAAATAGGTTCAAAGTTTGTCCGTCACGCCACTCCAGATTTGGGTCTGAAAATTAGTCAAGTATGAGGCATACATATGCACATTAAACTCACTGTAATTTCCATACTTGTGCAAATATATTAATTGTCTTTGCATATTTGAGTACAGATTTAGTATCACTTTATATAATTGAAGTAATGATTTTAGAAAAATGAATTTAACTTCAAATTTTAAGCATTTAAATGAAATTTTTCCTTAAAAAATTGTAAAATCCCATTTTAATTTTCAAAAAAATCATTGGAAACTTGAATTTATGCCAAAAATTTAAACGGTGAGATGTTGTGTAACTTCCCAGAATTACTTAACATGAAAATTCAGTCACATTACTTGGTGCCAGTACAAGTTATGCTCTCTTTAATACTCTGAGGTAGACTTCCAGAACAGTGTACCCCCAGGGGACCCTTGACCACTTGACCACTAATTACCTGATTACTACTAAGTGACCCCCAAGTGTGTCTATGTAAATAGTATCTTTAAAAACTGGTCTTTCAGAATATAAAAAGTTAGACAGGCTGAGACATCAAATAAAAAAGTTATTCACTAATATATACAAAAATCTTTTTTAAATCTTGAATTTTCAAGTTTTTCTTAATTAACATGTTATAACATCTTTATTTTTTTCATGAGCATAATAAAAATATGACACAAGTTAGTCTGCTGAATGTGTGTTATTGTCATCAATTCATTGCAACTCTTCCATCAACATTGTGTGCAAAACAGGGATGTTTGCATGGTAACCCTGCTCAGTTAGTGAAAATTGGCCCCTGGCCAGGGGTAGGGGTAGTAAAATGACCATAGAATTTTTAGTTTTGAACAGAATAACTTCAAATTTGATTTTAAACTTAATCAATAGCATACAATACTGTATACTTAATAAGAATTTTATTTTTCAGCATTTGACATATATACAGGCCTCAGACCACAATTATACTTCCGGGTCGTTGTACACGAATGTAGTACATATTGAAATTTCAGGACTGTTGCTAAATATTTTTTCCTGACTTAGCTGTTACAGATATGGACATAATTTTAGCACAGATTTATAGTGCAATATTTAATCTAGTGGCAGAATTTTGTTTTGACACCATTTCCATGTTTGTTTGTGAGGCAGGACACGGGCAGTTATAAGGCTTGAGTAGTAATATTTTGTGATTTTCCGGATTTTCCTACAATATAATAGGGTGGTTACACTTAAATATTAATAACTTTGTTAAATGCCGGTCATGGGGTACTTTCCAGCTCACTGTATGTTCAGCTTGAATAGTTCTACACGTGATGTGAAAGCCAGATTTTTTGCAAACTTCTGAAATATTTTAATTTCGATTTTTCTTTGGTAGAACAAAGAGGGAAATTAATTGTGGTCTGAGGCCGTGTATCAGTTGGACAGAGTTATTGCCCTTTATTTACTGTGTATCAGTTGGACAGAGTTATTGCCCTTTATTTACTGTGTATCAGTTGGACAGAGTTATTGCCCTTTATTTACGGCATATCAGTTAGTCCTGGACCTATAATAAAATGATAATAAATTATATCACCTACAATATACTGTCACATTTGCATGTGACTTCCTATTAGGGCGACACTATGTCATGCAAATAAAACTAAGTGATTTGCTCAACTATTTCGAGTTATTGGCCTTTTTTTTAGTTTTGTTATCAAGGTGAAATTGGCCTTTGGACAAATGATATCTACTCTGTTTTGGCTTTATATCATCTGTATATTGTTCAAAAATTTCCATCCTTGCAGTGTTCCTGTTGTTGGCAGTAATAATTATGTAGATTCAGCTTATGAAGAGACACAACTGAAATTGGTCCATTAATTTGTGGGGAGTTTCCAACTGAAAAGCCCCTACAAATAATTGTCTGTTTACATAATGAAATGGCCGGAACAACAGTCTGTGTTGTATCAGAATCCCAGATATTACTTAATCGATGCTATTGAAAAAAATCTTTTTATGAGTTAGTGTAATGAATAATAATTCACAGTTAACTTGCCCAATAACCCCATGATTTGGGGAAATAACAAGGGGAAGCCTTATGTTTCATTAAATCATACAAAAAAATAAGGATATTGTTCCTAATATCTGAGAAAATAACAGCTCAGAAATTGATTGTTATAGCTATTCTCCATTTATCCAGTTCTATGATTGAAAATTCATATGTTTTCTTTCCAGAAGAGACAACAAGAAGTTAAACAAAGGAATTATATTATAAAAATGGAATAAAAAATTATGTGTTTTTTTGTTGTTGTTTTTTTTACGAAAATCTATGAGAAATATTTTTGACATTTATGAAGTTTTCCAGGGTCCAACATTATGTTTCTACGCCAGAAAGATTGAGTAGAATTATTAGACGAGACCATTCAGGGCATTCCACTTAAGTCTCGTGTTTTGTGGTTTGGACGTACAAAACAGGTATATAAAACAATCTAGCAGTCTGAACTCTGACCCCTATTTAGAGTGTTAGTGTATGCTGAGTGAGAGTTTCGAGGCTGTGATCGGCTAATGGGGGACACAATACCTACACACACGATAGAATCAATGGTGTAATGATACCTAATTCATCCACAATGTATACATGATTTATCATAGAATGCACAAAGTTCTCCAGAACCAGACTTCAACCACCAGGATTAGGTGCATTTGAAAGATAATAGTGCTGTTATTTCCAAATAAATGACGCAGATTTAAAATGTCGTAACTCACACGAAATCATACTGCACTATGACATGGAGGGGTTATGGGTATAGCGCACAGCTTTCATGCCACAATTTCCCGTCACTGTTTACAGTAGAAGTCCTGACAGACTAATTTAGATTCCATCGAATCACCTGTCTCTATAGTTCCAGGTTAATTGGAAGCTCTCACACTGTGACAACCTCCCACACACTTATAGTGTCTTAAACTGTTATCTAAAGTTAAATGATTTATTTAGACTTGAAATGATCCTGTTCAAACTAGAGAAAGTTCTGTCAGGTTAAATTCTACTTTTTCTTTATCACCCTTCGATAATGTCAAACTTTGATCTCTCACTTCCTGTTTAATGTTGACTTTCATTTTTAAAAAATCGGTCAAGAATTTAAATCCCACTCCTAAAAATTATTTCCAAGGGCTTGATGACAGGGAACTAAAAACGAACCTTCTGTTTTTGTATACCAATGTAAAAATCTATACACATAAGACTTCTCTACTACTGGGTAAACTTCAGTAGTTTATTTCAAGCAGGTGTCAGGTTTGATTGCAGAATTCAGAAAGCATTAAGAATGAAAAGAAGAGATGAATAAAAAATAGATATAGAAAACAAGGTGAGCAATCCAAAGTCCTCTACAGCTATATATCTGGCCAGACTTCAGTACAAAAATCATGGGGGCACATCAGACTACTGCCTATTAAGAACTAAGGTCTATTTCGAGCAGGTATGGCCTGATTGCAGAATTCAGAAAACATTCAGAGAGAAAAAAATAAGTAATGACAAGAAGAAAATGAGGAATGTAATATATCTTAATTACAGACATAAATACTTTCTATGCCTCAGGTATGGATTGAACTCAAGGCCTCTCATGACCATGATTGAAACTAAATTAAGGCTCAGTCAAATAAGTTAAAGAGAAATTCTCCCTAGCTGAGTCAGTATAGGGAGCAGCTATTTTCTACCCAGATTTTCATTCTCCCTTTCAGGAAAAACACATCACTAAAAAAAATTGATTGAAGAAAGGCAAAGATAGACTTGTAAACAGATACAAAAAGAGTAAGACCAAATGTCGAGGAAAAGTAAAAAGTGTCCTCTGCTTCATTGACCCATGGCTTGGTTTAGGGTCATTAAAGGAAGTGCCAGGTTTGGTAGGTGGAGGAAAACCAGAGTACCCGGAGAAAAACCACTTGCCTACGGTCAGTACCTGGCAACTGCCCCACGTAGGTTTCGAACTTGCAACCCAGTGGTGGAGAGCTAGTGATACAGTGTCGGGACACCTTAACCTTGACCACATATAAGTAAAATGAAGGTTAGATCAAAGCAATGGGCGTTAGACATCAGACATATAAGACACATCACACATATTATACACATTAGACATATCTGACTTCAGATCAAATAGGGAAATAGAATACTTTCCAATGAGATCAAGATGTTGACTATATGGTTTTCATCACCCTGCATGTCTTGAAAGCCTATGTTGTCCGCTTTTGAAAAGTTATGCTTGATGTAACATGACATGGTAGATCTAACACTGACTGACAGATTGATGACTGATTGATGAAGAATCTGTATCTCATTTTGAGAATAGGTATCAATGTAGTAGCTGGTGGCTACCTAAGTAAACAACATAGGAGAGGCCCACTACATGTTAGCCTGAGGAACTGTGGTAAAGTTTATTTTTCAAGAACACATCCAGCAGGACAGTAGAGAATAGACTCAGCTTCGCGAAAAACGCTAACCACCCCATGTATGGATCAAACTATACATATAGAAAAGGCCTAATTAGAATCCTCCCCTAAGGTTCCTTAATCAAACACTCGTCTGACTCCAGCAATTATGACTCCCTTTTTCTCCTCTTCATACAATTCTTCCTGTGTTATGAGTTTATATGATCTAAGGACAGAGGTATCACAGTAAAAATCAATTTCAGATCTTTAAAAATTAATTTTTTTTTTTTCTAAGCTTCAGCCCACAGTTAAGCTAACAAAGCATTGTATAACCTTCACCTGTGACAACATAGCCATATGAAATTGTAACCTATAGCTATTTACCCAATTATTCTCTGAACATGTGGAGATTTGAAGAAGACTCATTGGTATCTGGGCAATCTCCCATATCTCCCAGTGTAGGTTACAACCCATGCATGAGGAAGGGAGTATATAACGATAATTACCCCAGTATTTATGTCCTGTCTACCAACAATATCAGCATCCACCAACAATAAAACTACTTATATGATGTACATTTCATGTAACCCACTCAGTTGTTCTACCAATATTTGTTTGTTTATTTGCTGCGTATATCGCCCCATGAACAGTCAGTCATTTTGAGGCAAGGTCTCCTTGTAGTAGTTGGTGACTACCACACTGAACAACATACAAGAGGCCTGTCACATGCCATCCGGAGCAATTTGGGTAAAGTGTCGTGCCAATGGACATAACCATTACAGCACAGACCAGCCAGTTTCTGAGATTCTCGAGAAACACAATCTGACACGGGTGGTTAGCCTTGAACCAAGCACTTTAGATCTTTACCTGAGATGACTTGGTCTGAGTTAAAACCGCCCGAGCTATTGTGACCCCTCTGCCAATGTCTCTGAGACTTAAGTTTTTATCTTTATCTGTGAAATATACCGTTGTAGCAGGACTTTTTAGTACATTTATAAATATTTATATTTCCACTCAATTCAGATTCAGTGAACCTACCACAGTTAACTCTAGTCATTTTTCAATGAACTATATCAAGTCCGGCGTAGGAATACATTTGTCGAGCTTGGACTATATTTTTTTAATTCCTTTTCAAAAGTGATCATATTTATATGAAATAAATTCCTTCAAAACTAATATTTGTTTTAATTCGCTATTAAGTTTAATGTTCACGAAATAAATCCTAAAAGTATTAACCATATGTAGACGAAGAGTGATGACGTACATTTCGGTAAGTTCCGTGGTAGACTTGCACAAGTCTCTATTTGTCAAAGACAAAATATTGTACAAAATATCAAAAAAATATATATATAAGGATTGAATAAAGTTATGTTGAGGTGTATGGGGGTATAAACCTCAATAGGTCTTGAGACAAATTTATTATGAACTGCTTTGCAGTTCAAAAAATTTGTCTCAAGACCTATTGAGGTTTATACCCCCATACACCTCAACATAACATTATTCAATCCTTAAATGAAAACTAATTGATTAATAGTTATATCATTCCATGACTGTGCAATATGTAAGCCATTGCTTTATGACCTGGATTCATCATTGTTCATAAAAACTGGCAAAAAGAACTTTTAGTGATAGCATGGTTCTTGCTGCCTCAGGAACTTCATTAGTCCTTCCCACCCTCAATAAAGTATTAAATTGGTCCAGTACTGTTACAGAGAACAGTTCAATAACAAAATGAAGGGATAAAAGGTTTGTGAAACCATGGTGACAAGGTATAAGCTGATCAATCTTTGGCCATGCAGATGAGTTGTAATGAATGATCTTCAGTCATGAAACTTGTGTCGTATGACGCTTATATCAGACATCCCTTTCATGTAATTCGAGATGTCCCTTGTCAGCTTTTCTACAAACCATGTCGATAGACAGCCCAAGAAAACCTACTACAAAGCCGTCATTGAAAACTTTGGATATTTAATACTTTCTAAACTATATACAGTAAAGCTTGCTATTTTCAGAGAGTTCAAATTTTAGCTTTTTTAGTATGTGAAATAAAACCTCCAAAAATACATAGAAGCAAAGAACTGTTCAGAAATTACATTCCATTTCACAATATTTGTGAAAAAATACATCTATAGTCCGCTTTAAACTTTCAGTTTAACAGAAAAAGCTGGAACAGTCAGAAAAAATATCTTCACAAAAAGTTTTAGCTTGATCTTAATGTACGGCATGTTTTCTCAGAATCGGAGGCAAATGTGATAACATTGGTCTTATTTACTAAGTTTACAACTTATCAACTTATATTTAGTATCACCAAATGCTGCCATACAATAAACAATATTTAAACAGCTATTTTATAGCCATAAATGTAAAAGAGTTCCAATAGACATTGTATCCAACACTAGGAGTTGACCCCACGCCTTTAGCTACATGTACCAACACATTTGGGTTCAAACATAAGACCACGCCTTTTACTGTAGAACCACAAGTATTCATGTCAGTTAAATGACTCAAATTAACATACAAAACCAACCATAAAACTTATGTATGAATAGTTTTGAGAAATAATTTTTTTTTTTCACTTTATGCAGAATACTATTAATGTAGTACCCATGTATTTAAAATCAATTTCATGTTTAGTACTGAGTTTGGTTTAGTCTGATTTGTTTTATTTAACATCCTATTAACAGCCAGGCGGGTCATTTAAGGACGTGCCAGGTTTTGGAGGTGGAGGAAAGCCGGCAAAAAACACCGGCCTACGGTCAGTACCTGGCAACTGCCCCACGTAGGTTTCAAACTCGCAACCATTTTAGTAATGAAGGGCTAGTGATGAAGTGTCGGGACACCTTAACCACTCGACCACCACAGCCCCTCTAAAGTACCTAGTACTGAGAGTAAATTTATCTTAAAGTTCTAGCTATATACACACAATCGTATCATTATCTACAACAAAAAAGATAAAAATCATAATTTCAAAGAATGATCTACATCATAATTAAACATGTATGTCTAAGAAAAAAACACACTTTACAATGACAGATTATATATAGAATCAGAGTCGTGGTGTCTTTGAAAGCTTGGTTTAAGCTTATTGTTGACACATTTTTGTCATTTCTTTAAGGAGTAATGGTTACATCTCCATATAAGAGAGATCAACAAATGAATATATTAACACCTGAAGTTTATTATGTATCTGAGATTGAATATCACTGATAAGGACGAAACTTTGTAATCAACAAATCCGGATCTTCAGCAAGCCTGTAGCTGCAGGATGTATACGTACCCTCCAGAATTAAACATATTGCTAGCTCTAACATGCAGGTTATTATAAAACCATCACAGCCCCTAATTTTATGTTGCTATGACAGAGGTGTGATTTTACAAATTCTGACACTTCAAAATAAAACATTAATTTCTCACAGCAGAACCAATTTTGCTGAAATATTCATGATATTTTGTTTTTTACGATTCTGGAATAAGATTCTGATAGTCTTTTGCAGTTTTCGAGGGCAACAACACATGTGAACTACAAGGAATGCAGATATAGGACAGAAAAGAAGTAAATAAAATTGATTACGGCATCACCGACATAAAATGCGGAGTAAGAAATGTGTGAATATACAGCATGTCTGTAACACTTTATTCCAACTCCGCTATCAATTCCCAAAAACAATTTCCTGCACTACTAAATGGTCGGTATTGAAACTGAAATTGTTTTCAGGGTTCATATCGAAAATGAATGTGCCTTTTGTAAGATGCATAATCAAAACCATCAGCAACCCAACTGTTTTTTATTCTTGGAAGGGACATTCAATTCCTAGCAAATCTATCTTTCAACATCTCAGGATCACAGTAATCAACTAAATAACCTTATGGATACTGAGCTTAATATTGCACGCTGTTTATTTTTCTATGTTCACATTTATTATATATACTATGTCAGCTCTGCACACCTGCAGCAATTATATCTAATTCCAGGATTTATTATTATACTTGTGATACTAACCAAAATACTTTATTGAACAAGAGACCCAGAGGGATCTTCAAGGTGTCCACCATAGAACAATCTTTATTGGGTGGATCTTTTCTGCACTTTTCTCGCCCTATTTTTTTTATTTATTTATTTTTTTGCTTTTTGTTTGTGTGATATAATAAAACCCATAATAATGTTTTATTGAATAACATTTGCACTCTATCTTAACCGTAATAATCAGATGTACCTTACCGTAATAATCAGATGTACCTTACCGTAATAACCAGATGTACCTTTATAATCAGATGTACCTTACCGTAATAATCAGATGTACCTTACCGTAATAATCAGATGTACCTTTATAACAGAATAACCTTATTGAGATCTCTGCTCTAATTTTGTCTTTATTTCATTTTTTTTTATTTATCCTTTTTTTTTTATTTCAATACAATTACATAATTTATAAGAATATTTTTTCCTCTTAATCATTTGAAGATATGGTGAAACTAAGTATGAAATCTGAGAAAGCTCCGTCAAGATTGGACAGATCATAGACAAAAAGCAATTTGAATTTGATTTGGTTTTAATTTTGAACAATCTGATGAAGGTGGGCTATACTATTAACATTTGAATTGAGTCGATAGACCAGCAATTATTTAACTATAATAAAACAATGTCAGTCCTATGTAAAAGCACATGATTGATATTGTGCAAAATAAAATGGATATCAAACAGGTGTGAGATTTAATAAACTGCTTATAAAGTTTTGATTGTTCTGATCCGACAATAGTAACTCAAGATAAGGAGTGAAAAAATGTTCAGCAAAAGGCATAAAGGGCCATAACTCCAAAAATAATGATAGGATGATATAATAAACAGATATTAAAACAGACTGAGTTTTATGGTAAGTACATGTACACTTGCTATAAAATTCTAAGATGATCAATCAAGAATTAAGCAATATATTAAGTGAGCAGAGTATCTGCCGACTCAGACACCTGCATGTCCTATATAAATGATGAGCCATTACTACATCCTTGTCTTTGATGAGCAGCCATATAAAATTCCCTATTTTAATACGAGGAAGCAAAAATTTTAAAAACTTTATTTCAGATAAAACATGTTTTTCACAATTACTTCTTTATTTTCTTAGTCAAGGAAGGCGGTGGGATGATGTACCATTCCACATCCCCCGACTCCTCCCCTCATCCCCAACCCTTCTTCACATCCCCCACCCCCTCCCCTCATCCCCACCCCTTCTTCACATTCCCCACCCCCTCCCCTCATCCCTACAACCTCCCCTCATCCCCACCCCTTCTTCACATCCCCCACCCCTCCCTCCATCCCTACCCCCTCCCCTCATCCACCTCCCCTTCCCTAATTCCCCCACCCCCTTCCCTCATCCCCACCCCCTCCACAAGTTCTGGATCTGCAGCATAAAGGATTTGACATTTCTAACTGTAAACTTGTCAAGTGTTTCCCAACAAGTTTACACCCTCAAACTTGTGTGTGTGGCACATTATAAGTAAATATATAGGCACATCTTTCCCTTTATATTCAACTAAATCTCAGATCTACATCTTTTAAAAATGAAGACTGAAATAGATGGCAGCTGATGACGGAATTAATTGCTAGTATATCAGGCAACAATTTCTGGGTTCTATTTCCACAAAGCGAAATAAATACTCTGAAAATAGCCTCGGTATTCCCAGGCTATGTCAGACTTATGGTTTCAGTAAACATGTTTCCCTTTATTGTAATTCTGGTTTGGATAAAAATGGCTGCTGCGTAATTACAGCAGAGCTATACTTCTCTTCAAAGCATGGTCAACTTTTTAAATATGCTTATTTTTGATAAAGATTTGAAAATTTTCATATATGTATTGTTATTATTTTTACTTTTTCCCTTAACCTATATATGTTGAATCTGAATATATTTAAACTTTCATTCTGAATTTCAAATTTTTTTTGAAAATATACCAGATGAAATATTGATTCTGTAGCTATTTGGTTGTGAAGCTGGTCATCCTTTTTATAACAAAGTTGAAAGTTTGGTCAAAATTCTTGTACATATGTTAATTAAAGATATAAATATTCCAATCCTTCTATTTACAATCAAATCATTGAAATATATTCCAGATCTTTCTAGATTGTTTCTTTCCGACCCTGAACATAAACAACCAATAGGTGACTAGCCGTCAGCCATTTTTTATGAAAACAGGATAATGTTTACCTGTTATTATCGGTACCGACATGCGTCACAAAATGTCATAAAAAACGATCAAGAATTTTCATCATAATTTGAGTTTAATACATGTAACATGATTGGTTCTAATTATTTTAATATTATGACGGAAATTAAGATTCAATAAGTTTCCAACTGGAAAAGATCCACCTGTGGTATACAGTTGTTATTGGAATAAAGAAACATTTTTGTTGGTGACATTTTTATTGTAAAAATGAATTAATTAAATTAAATATCAATAAAGAGGAATTACAAACTAGAATTGATATAATTATTGGGAGAATATTTTTGTACAATATTTCTTGTAATGTACCAGGTTTAATGACTAAGCTGACAAATCTCATTAAGACCTTGGTACAGGTAATGGATGAGTCCATTAAAATGTATTTAATGGGTCCATTAAAATGTAATGATGAGATAAATGGGAAATTAAACTAAATATATCAACACATAATTTAGTTTATTTTGTGTTAATCCCATGGCAGTCTTTTTACTGTCCTCCCAGCTTAAAGAATCCATTTTTACAGCAAGCAAGTTGGGAAGATCTAAATTTAGTTAAGAAACAAACTAAAAAATAAATGAGAAAAACAAGAAATGGAGCTGAGTTTTAATATGTATATCCTGTGCATTTGTCTCTGATAAATATGGTTTAAATCCTTTCCCAAAGTTATTGCACAGGAGTATAAAAATAATGCTCCAGTTCATTTCACACAAAATGTAAAAAAAAAAAAAAAAAAAGTAGCATTTATCTCCCTTGGTTATAACCACTGTGTTGTATCACATTTTTACATTTGTAATACATTTAACGGAAATAATGTCTAAAGAGTTTTAAATTGACTCTCTTATTGGGAGATACATTTTAGAGTTTTTCATCATTTTCTTGAAATTGATAATCGTATCATATGACCAACAAAATCTAATATAATTATATAGTATAGATGTAAACATGCAAAAAAATCCAGAGACTTTCATCATCAAATAGATATGCGAATATAAAAAAAAGTATGTTGATGAAGAAAACAGAAAAAAAAAGTATGAAATGAAACTTAATGTGAAACCACAAAATATCAAGAAAAAAATGATCTAATCATGCTTCAAATTAAACTATAATTGTATATAAGGATGACCTTTATTATTGGATTACTTACCCAGGCAGTACTGTCCAATTAATTTTAACTTACATAAAATGATATTTAAATTAGTTATCTTCTACAGTAAGAGATAGGGTGTCTACATAAGTAAGCACCAGCTAGCCCAGGTAGAGGAACTCATTTGTACCGATTGACCTTTACAGGTGACCCTGACCTTTTATCTATGCTTTATGTGGTAGGTAAAAACATTCCTCCACATCAACTCATGTTTAACTTTCATCTCTATAAATTGAATACATCAGGTTTGAGATGTGTATGAAGACCGAGTGATATTATCATACCTCAGCAAACTGAATCAAAATTTAAGTCTTTGAAATAAAAAAATTATTGAAATTTAAAGAGATTTTAAATCAGCATTTCAAACAATTTAATGAAAATGTTTAATTTTTGATAAATTGAAACAGGCTTTTCCACCATTTTTTATCAATGAAATGATATGTTTTCTTTAAATAATACTTTGAGGTGAGATAAACTTCTTGATTTTACCTTACAAGACACCATGGTGACCTAATTATTATATATGGCTATGTGGTGTATTCAGGATAAAAGGTAAGGTAAGGAGGACGGAGGACTCCTGTTCGTGTTGTGTAATTGCGGTGGTTCCTGTTTATTTCTGTCTGGGGTTGTATAGTGTTAGGGTTTAAAACCCCAGTGGGATTTGTATATGCCAGATCATTTGTTATATAATACCCAGGCCGTGAAATCCTAAATGGCTAGTCAGAATTTTTATATAGAGTTTCCTCTCAGTCTATATTTCCACCACCTCTAAACACTGACCATTTCTAGAGTGTTCCTCTGTCTATTTCGACCACCTCTACACACTAACCATTTCTATAGTGTTCCTCTGTCTATTCCGACCACCTCTAAACACTAACCATTTCTATAGTGTTCCTCTGTCTATTCTGACCACCTCTAAACACTGACCATTTCTACAGAGTTCCTCTGACTATTCCCAACACCTCTAAACACTGACCATTTCTAGAGTTCTTCTGTCTATTCCGACCACCTCTAAACACTGACCATTTCTACAGAGTTCCTCTGTCTATTCTGACCACCTCTAAACACTGACCATTGCTATAGTATCCCTTTGTCTATTCCGACCACCTCTAAACACTGACCATTTCTACAGAGTTCCTCTGTCTATTCCAACACCTCTAAACACTGACCATTTCTACAGAGTTCCTCTGTCTATTCTGACCACCTCTAAACACTGACCATTGCTATAGTATCCCTTTGTATATTCTGACCACCTCTAAACACTGACCATTTCTATAGTGTTCCTCTGTCTATTCTGACCACCTCTAAACACTGATGCTTTCTATAGTTTTCCTCTGTCTATTCCAACACCTCTAAACACTGACCATTTCTATAGTGTTCCTCTTGTCTATTCCGACCACCTCTAAACACTGACACTTTCTATAGTTTTCCTCTGTTTATTCCAACACCTCTAAACACTGACCATTTCTACAGAGTTCCTCTGTCTATTCTGACCACCTCTAAACACTGACCATTGCTATAGTATCCCTTTGTCTATTCTGACCGCCTCTAAACAATGACCATTTCTATAGTGTTCCTCTGTCTATTCCGACCACCTCTAAACACTGACGCTTTCTATAGTTTTCCTCTGTCTATTCCAACACCTCTAAACACTGACCATTTCTATAGTGTTCCTCTGTCTATTCCAACACCTCTAAACACTTACCATTTCTACAGAGTTCCTCTGTCTATTCCCACCACCTCTAAACACTGACCATTTCTATAGTGTCCCTCTGTCTATTCCGACCACCTCTAAACACTGACCATTTCTATAGTGTCCCTCTGTCTATAGCCATCACCTCTAAACACTGACCATGTCTATAGTTTTTCTCTGTCTATTCCCACCACCTCTAAACACTGACCATTTCTACAGAATCCCTCTGTCTAATTCGACCACCTCTTAACACTGACCATTTCTACAGTGTTCCTCTGTCTATTCCCAACACCTCTAAACACTGACCATTTCTATAGTGTTCCTCTGTCTATTCCGACCACCTCTAAACACTGACCATTTCTACAGAATCCCTCTGTCTAATTCGACCACCTCTTAACACTGACCATTTCTACAGTGTTCCTCTGTCTATTCCCAACACCTCTAAACACTGACCATTTCTATAGTTTTTCTCTGTCTATAGCCATCACCTCTAAACACTGAGCATTTCTACAAAATTCCTCTGTCTAATCTCACCACATCTTTACAGAGATGATTCTCAATATTCAATCCATTATTACACAGTGACCATCTCATTATAATGACCATCTCCAAATAAATTCAACTTTTTCGAAGAGATTTGTCAAAGGAATTTTCCGCTCAGCATTTATGTTTCTCTTACAGGACAGCAAACTCTGTTTACTCAGACAAAATTATTAACAAAATGAGTTTATATTTTAATTTTCAATTTAATTAATAACCAAGTTCCTGAGAAAATTTCTGTAACACTAAGCGATTTCTACACCAATCTATCACATCCCTAACCCATCAGTGTTATATTACAATAAATCAATATCATCATCGTATAATTTGACTGCTGCCAAATAATTTAGATATCCACCGGACCAGTAGTCAGATAAAACGACACATGATTGGGACTGACAGTTGACCTTATAAGGTCGTGTGCCTGGCGACAGGGTCAGCTGATACAGGTATCATTAAGGTGTCTTAATGCCGAGTTTTATCATTACCTGACATTGATTAAGTTTGATCCTACTACCCTGACCAGGATACGAAACACTGTAACCAATACTTAACACTATCCAAGGCATTCTCTGTCAGTCGGCATGAAAACAATCTTATCATTGATAGACCTGCTATACTATGGTGGCATTTTATGGCTGATCAAGAACTTCATAGTCCCCCTCCCTACTACACCATAATATCTTACCCCATAGTCCCCTCCCTAATACACCATAATATCTTACCTCATAGTCCCCCTCCCTAATACACCATAATATCTTACCTCATAGCCCCCTCCCTAATACACCATAATATCTTACCTCACAGCCCCCCTCCCTAATACACCATAATATCTTACCCCATAGCCCCCCTCCCTAATACACCATAATATCTTACCCCATAGCCCCCCTCCCTAATACATGTACACCATGATATCTTACCCCATAGTCCCCCTCCCTAATACACCATGATATCTTACCCCATAGAACCCTCCCTAATACACCATCTTACTTCATAACCCCCCTCCCTAATACACCATGATATCTTACTTCATAGAACCCTCCCTAATACACCATCTTACTTCATAACCCCCCTCCCTAATACACCATGATATCTTACTTCATAGAACCCTCCCTAATACACCATCTTACTTCATAACCCCCCTCCCTAATACACCATGATATCTTACTTCATAGAACCCTCCCTAATACACCATCTTACTTCATAACCCCCCTCCCTAATACACCATGATATCTTACCTCATAGAACCCTCCCTAATACACCATCTTACTTCATAACCCCCTCCCTAATACACTATAATATCTTACCTCATAGTCCCCCTCCCTAATACACCATGATATCTTACTTCATAGAACCCTCCCTAATACACCATCTTACCTCATAGTCCCCCTCCCTAATACACCATAATATCTTATCTCATAGTCCCCCTCCCTAATATACCATAATATCTTACCCCATATGCCCCCCTCCCTAATACACCATAATATCTTATCTCATAGTCCCCCTCCCTAATATACCATGATATCTTACCCCATAGCCCCCCTCCCTAATATACCATAATATCTTACCCCATATGCCCCCCTCCCTAATACACCATGATATCTTACCCCATAGCCCCCCTCCCTAATATACCATAATATCTTACCCCTATGCCCCCCTTCCTAATACACCATAATATCTTACCTCATAGCCCCCCTCCCTAATACACCACAATATCTTATCTCAAAGTCCCCTCCCTAATACACCATAATATCTTACCCCATAGCCCCCCTCCCTAATACACCATAATATCTTACCTCATAGCCCCCCCTCCCTAATACACCATATCATACCTCATAGCCCCCCTCCCTAATACACCATAATATCTTACCCCATAGCCCCCCTCCCTAATACACCATAATATCTTATCTCATAGTCCCCCTCCCTAATATACCATAATATCTTACCCCATAGCCCCCCTCCCTAATACACCATAATATCTTACCCCATAGCCCCCCTCCCTAATATACCATAATATCTTACCTCACAGTCCCCTCCCTAATACACCATAATATCTTACCCCATAGCCCCCCTCCCTAATACACCATAATATCTTACCCCATAGAACCCTCCCTAATACATGTACACCATAATATCTTACCCCATAACCCCCCTCCCTAATACATCGTGATATCTTACTTCATAGAACCCTCCCTAATACACCATCTTACTTCATAACCCCCCTCCCTAATACACCATGATATCTTACCTCATAGAACCCTCCCTAATACACCATCTTACTTCATAACCCCCCTCCCTAATACACTATAATATCTTACCTCATAGTCCCCCTCCCTAATACACCATGATATCTTACTTCATAGAACCCTCCCTAATACACCATCTTACCTCATAGTCCCCCTCCCTAATACACCATAATATCTTACCTCATAGTCCCCCTCCCTAATACACCATAATATCTTACCTCATAGTCCCCCTCCCTAATACACCATAATAGCTTACCCCATAGCCCCCTCCCTAATATACCATAATATCTTACCTCATAGCCCCCCTCCCTAATACACCATAATATCTTACCCCATAGTCCCCTCCCTAATACACCATAATATCTTACCTCATAGTCCCCTCCCTAATACACCATAATATCTTACCTCATAGAACCCTCCCTAATACACCATAATATCTTACCTCATAGTCCCCTCCTAATACACCATAATATCTTACCCCATAGCCCCCCTCCCTAATACACCAATAATATCTTACCCCTATGCCCCCCTCCCTAATAAACCATAATATCTTACCTCATAGCCCCCCTCCCTAATACACCATAATATCTTACCCCATAGCCCCCCTCCCTAATACACCATAATATCTTACCTCATAGCCCCCCTCCCTAATACACCATATCATACCTCATAGCCCCCCTCCCTAATACACCATAATATCTTACCCCATAGCCCCCCCTCCCTAATACACCATAATATCTTATCTCATAGTCCCCCTCCCTAATATACCATAATATCTTACCCCTATGCCCCCCTCCCTAATACACCATAATATCTTATCTCATAGTCCCCCCTCCCTAATATACCATGATATCTTACCCCATAGCCCCCCCTCCCTAATATACCATAATATCTTTCCCCATAGCCCCCCTCCCTAATACACCATAATATCTTACCTCATAGTCCCCCTCCCTAATACACCATAATATCTTACCCCATAGCCCCCCTCCCTAATATACCATAATATCTACCTCATAGCCCCCCTCCCTTATACACCATAATATCTTACCCCATAGTCCCCTCCCTAATACACCATAATATCTTACCTCATAGTCCCCTCCCTAATACACCATAATATCTTACCTCATAGAACCCTCCCTAATACACCATAATATCTTACCTCATAGTCCCCTCCTAATACACCATAATATCTTACCCCATAGCCCCCTCCCTAATACACCAATAATATCTTACCCCTATGCCCCCCTCCCTAATAAACCATAATATCTTACCTCATAGCCCCCCTCCCTAATACACCATAATATCTTACCTCATAGCCCCCCTCCCTAATACACCATATCATACCTCATAGCCCCCTCCCTAATACACCATAATATCTTACCCCATAGCCCCCCTCCCTAATACACCATAATATCTTATCTCATAGTCCCCCTCCCTAATATACCATAATATCTTACCCCTATGCCCCCCTCCCTAATACACCATAATATCTTATCTCATAGTCCCCCTCCCTAATATACCATGATATCTTACCCCATAGCCCCCCTCCCTAATATACCATAATATCTTTCCCCATAGCCCCCCCTCCCTAATACACCATAATATCTTACCCCATAGCCCCCCTCCCTAATACACCATGATATCTTACCCCATAGCCCCCCTCCCTAATATACCATAATATCTTTCCCCATAGTCTCCTCCCTAATACACCATGATATCTTACCCCATAGCCCCCCTCCCTGATACACCATCTTACCTCATAACCCCCTCCCTAATACACCATAATATCTTACCTCATAGTCCCCTCCCTAATACACCATGATATCTCACCTCATAGCCCCCCTCCCTAATACACCATAATATCTTACCTCATAGTCCCCTCCCTAATACACCATGATATCTCACCTCACAGCCCCCCTCCCTAATACACCATGATATCTCACCTCATAGCCCCCCTCCCTAATACACCATGATATCTTACCCCATAGTCCCCCTCCCTAATACACCATGATATCTTACCCCATAGCCCCCCTCCCTAATACACCATCTTACCTCATAACCCCCTCCCTAATACACTATGATATCTTACCTCGCACCCCTCCTCCCCCCTCCCTAATACAGCAACCCTCAGTCCCCCTACTACATTCCTGCTACCGCCAATGTACATGTACACTTGTGCTACCGCCAATGTACATGTACACCTGTACAGCTCATACAGTACATATACTCTTTCCATTAACAGATATTCAGTATGAAATAGATTATCAAATGCATTGCATATTTTGTTGTAAATTATTTTCATTTTTAGAAAAATACACATTCTGTGTTGCAACATTTATTAAGATTTGCTACATTTGTATTTCTGTCATAAAATCTTGGATAAAGGCAGAAGTTGAAGTCACTTAACCTCTTTTTAAATATGAATAACTTATATTTCACAATTTTTAAAGTATTTTCATTTTTTTTTTAAATTCATACCTGCTTCAACTTAACATAATACCCCTAAACACCTGTTTATCAGTGATGGGAGGAACTGTAGCATACCTGCAATCACCTTTTGTCGTAACTGGTCTACATTTAAGGGGACAACATGCTTGGTTAGATAAATACAGCCACGTAAACCAGTCACTGGATTCCAATACTCAAATGATTTTGGTGTAAATTTCTTCCATAGCCATTTTTTTTTTTTTTTTTTTTTGGAAAAGTGCTTAAAGACATTTCATTACAAGTACAGTGAATATTAACTCACACCTGTTATTTAGATACCTGTATATACTTGTATTATTGGTAAGTCTTTTAGGGCTTTGACAGAAAAATTACCCTGCACAATTTTCTATGATTTTATGAAACTGACAATTCTTCTAAAAATTCAGTCACTAGAAGTGATAGATTTGGAACAAAACTGTTTAAATCACCAAGGAACCATTTTCTGTGATTGTTTTCAGTTTGAGGCAAAACAAATTTTAATAGAGGGATCCCTATTTCATCTATTTCAATATTCCTGATACAGTTTTATTATCTGAAATGACAGCAGAGATATAAAATTTATATCAGAACTATGACAACAAAAGTTTCTTCAAATCAAATTCATTTTAGAAATCTACACAAATGGAAAACTATGTAGAATGACAGGGAACCAGTATAATTTGACAGTATCCATGGCAATACCATGCATGTAACTAATCTATATATCATACAATACGTCAGATTCATGTTAATGATTTCCCATAAGATATCCAGAAGCATTAGTTGGTAATACATCTGTAATATCAGCTTGTATACATATTTCACATAATGAAGTGTTAATGTTAGAAGTGTAGCTGTACAAATGTCACCATAAAATACAACAAAGTTGATGATAACAGATGTCGCCACTGTTTAAACAGTGAGAACATGCTGTATAGGACTAAAGGTGACTTTTAACAGTCTATACCTCTGGTGGAGAAAACCCACAAAAATACTGACATGTACAGAACTCCACCTCCTGCTTCACATCATAATCAGATCAAACATATTTTCCTTTAATGCACATGTATTCTATGAATTTTGTGTAACTTATAAACTGCAGATACAAGAAATTATCTCTTGCATATATATGACCAGCATCCCAATGTATAATCATGACCTATAACCATGACCTCTGACCCACGACCCCAATGTATAATCATGACCCCTATTCATAGCCAAGACCCCTGTTTATATTCATGGCCCCTGACCAGTGTTTATAACCATGACCCCTGTGTTATATTAACCTTGACTCCTATGTTGTATCAACCTTGACCCCTTTCATATTGGTGTTATATTAACCTTGACCCCTGTGTTATATCAACCTTGACCCCTTTCATACTGGTGTTATATTAACCTTGACCCCTGTGTTATATTCTATAATAACCATGACCCCTGTTTTATAACCTTGACCCTATTATATAAAAACATGACCCCTCTGTATTACTATGACCCTTGTGTATAACAATGACAGTGTGTATACATCAGGTCATGTTCCTATTGTTTGGCCAATGACCTCTGTTGATGGCCATGTTTCAATCACTCAAATCATAATCATTCAACCTGTGATAAATTAAGTCTCCTCTCATTGGTGAATCCTATTGACAGAGACATTAACATGTTTAATGTATACTCACAGACCTTCAAATGAATATGTTTATAGATTAACTTGCAGTCTAATATTTCTCACATTACATTTTCTATTTCCTGGAATGTGTATGTAATTCTCAGCCCTTAATTTCCGTAATAGGAATTTCCTGTTTCCTGTTCCCAGTTGCTTCAACTTAATAGCAAAACATTGTGTCATTATCATTAATTTTGAAAACGAGATATTGCATTTCAAATTCAGAAAACAGTTTATTTTAAGAAACAGTTGTGTCATCTTGCACCAAATGTAATATTAAATACCAAAGCTCTTTGTCAAACTCTGGTTGTGGTTTGTCATTCTGAACAAATACATACACATTGAAATGTGATGTTTCATCTCAAATACTATCATATCATGTCTTAAAATATTCTGACAAACAAGATTTCAGGGTTTAAATGAAGGGTATAGCTTTTGAACTCTATAAGTTTCAAACAAAAGGCCAATTGTATAAGCTGAGGGAAAGATATTTGTCAATTCAGACTGTCATAAGTGCCTCACACTGATGTCCTGATTCATACAAATTAATCTGTAAACAAATCCTGCACCTTTAGTTGCATGTCTCTAGAAATTTCTAAAAGAAAAGTAGAATATACGACGTATTCAATTTAATTGTGACATAATAATGGGGCACCCTTTTTACATGTGACATGCATTCATTTAACTTTATTTTTCAGTTTGTCATCTGAATTCTTGGGTAAATCTCTCAAAATGTGTCATCAATTCTTGTGTACAATACAATTTGTACCCCTTAAATGTGTCATCAATTCTTGTGTACATCACAGTTTGTACCTCTTACATGTGTCACTAGTTCTTGTGTACATTACATCTTGTACCCTTTAAATGTGTCATCAATTTTGTGAACATTACAATTTGTTAGGAGCTACACACAGCTCAGTGCTACATGTACAACCATAGGAGCTAGGTACAGTTGAGTGTCAAAACGATAGAAGTTAGCTACAACTCAGTGGTACAACCATAGGAGCTAGGTACAACTCAGTGTTACAACCATAGGAGCTAGGTACAGCTCAGTGTTACAACCATAGGAGCTAGGTACAGCTCAGTGTTACAACCATATGAGCTAGGTACAGCTCAGTGTTACAACCATAGGAGCTATACAGCTCAGTGTTACAACCATAGGAGCTAGGTACAGCTCAGTGTCAACCATAGGAGCTAGGTACAACTCAGAGTGTTACAACCATAGGATCTAGGTACAGCTTAGTGTCACAACCATAGGAGCTAGGTACAGCTTAGTGTTACAACCATAGGAGCTAGGTACAACTCAGAGTGTTACAACCATAGGATCTAGGTACAGCAGAGTGTTACAACCATAGGAGTTAGGTACAGCTCAGTGTTACAACCATAGGAGCTAGGTACAGCTCAGTGTTACAACCATAGGAGCTAGGTACAGCTCAGTGTTACAACCATAGGAGCTAGGTACAGCTCAGTGTTACAACCATAGGAGCTAGGTACAGCTCAGTATTACAACCATAGGAGCTAGGTACAGCTCAGTGTTACAACCATAGGAGTAAGGTACAGCTCAGTGTCAACCATAGGAGCTAGGTACAGCTCAGTGTTAAAACCATAGGAGCACAGCTAAGTGTTAACCATAGGAGCAAGGTACAGCTCAGTGTTACAACCATAGGAGCTAGGTACAGCTCAGTGTTACAACCATAGGAGCTAGGTACAGCTCAGTGTTACAACCATATGAGTTAGGTACAGCTCAGTGTTACAACCATAGGAGCTAGGTGCAGCTAAGTGTTACAACCGTAGGATCTAGGTACAGCTTAGTGTCACAACCATAGGAGCTATGTACAGCTCAGTGTTACAACCATAGGAGCTATATACAGCTCAGTTGTACAACCATAGGAGCTAGGTACAACTCAGTGTTACAACCATAGGATCTAGGTACAGCTTAGTGTCACAACCATAGGAGCTATGTACAGCTCAGTGTTACAACCATAGGAGCTAGGTACAGCTTAGTGTTACAACCATAGAAGCCAGGTACATCTCAGTGTTACAACCATAGGAGTTAAGTACAGCTAAGTGTCAACCATAGGAGCTAGGTACAGCTCAGTGTTACAACCATAGCAGCTAGGTACAGCTTAGTGTTACAACCATAGGAGCTAGGTACAGCTCAGTGTCACAACCATAGGAGCTAGGTACAGCTCAGTGTTACAACCATAGGAGCTAGGTACAGCTCAGTGTTACAACCGTAGGAGCTAGGTACAGCTCAGTGTTACAACCATAGGAGTTAAGTAAAGCTCAGTGTTACAACCATAGGAGCTAGGTACAGCTCAGTGTCACAACCATAGGAGCTAGGTACAGCTCAGTGTCAACCATAGGAGCTAGGTACAGCTCAGTGTTATAACTATAGGAGCTAGGTACAGCTCAGTGTTACAACCATAGGAGCTAGGTACAGCTCAGTGTTACAACCATAGGAGCCAGGTACATATCAGTGTTACAACCATAGGAGCTAGGTACAGCTCAGTGTTACAACCATAGGAGCTAGGTACAGCTCAGTGTTACAACCATAGGAGCTAGGTACAGCTCAGTGTTACAACCATAGGAGCTAGGTACAGCTCAGTCTTACAACCATAGGAGCTAGGTACAGCTCACTCTTACAACCATAGGAGTTAGGTACAGCTCATTCTTACAACCATAGGAGCTAGGTACAGCTCACTCTTACAACCATAGGAGTTAGGTATAGCTCAGTGTTACAACCATAGGAGCTAGGTACAGCTAAGTGTCACAACCATAGAAGTTAGGTACAGCTCAGTGTTACAACCATAGGAGTTAGGTACAGCTCAGTGTTACAACCATAGGAGCTAGGTATAGCTCAGTGTTACAACCATATCAGCTAGGAACAGCTCAGTGTTACAACCATAGGAGCTACGTACAGCTCAGTGTTACAACCATAGGAGCTAGGTACAGCTCAGTGTTACAACCATAGAAGTTAGGTACAGCTCAGTGTTACAACCATAGGAGCTAGGTACAGCTCAGTGTTACATGTACAACCATAGGAGTTATACAACTCAGTGTTACAACCATAGGAGTTAGGTACAGCTCAGTGTTACAACCATAGGAGCTAGGTACAGCTCAGTGTTACAACCATAGGAGCTATACAGCTCAGTGTTACAACCATAGGAGCTAGGTACAGCTCAGTGTCACAACCATAGGAGTTAGGTACAGCTCAGTGTTACAACCATAGGAGCTAGGTACAGCTCAGTGTTACAACCATAGGAGCTAGGTACAGCTCAGTGTTACAACCATAGCAGCTATACAGCTCAGTGTTACAACCATAGGAGCTACGTATACGTACAGCTTAGTGTTACAACCATAGGAGTTAGGTACAGCTCAGTGTTACAACCATAGGAGCTAGGTACAGCTAAGTGTTACAACCGTAGGAGCTAGGTACAGCTCAGTGTCACAACCATAGGAGCTAGGTACAGCTCAGTGTCAACCATAGGAGCTAGGTACAGCTCAGTGTCAACCATAGGAGCTAGGTACAGCTCAGTGTTACAACCATAGGAGCTAGGTACAGCTCAGTGTTACAACCATAAGAGCTTTAAGGTACAACTCAGTGTTACAACCATAGGAGTTAGGTACAACTCAGTGTTACAACCATAGGAGCTATACAACTCAGTGTTACAACCATAGGAGCTAGGTACACATCACTTTCACAACCATAGGAGTTAGGTACAGCTAAGTGCTACAACCATAGGAGCTATACAGCTCAGTGTTACAACCATAGGAGCTATACAGCTCAGTGTTACAACCATAGAAGCTAGGTACAGCTCAGTGTTACAACCATAGGAGTTAGGTACAGCTTAGTGTTACAACCATAGGAGTAAGGTACAGCTCAGTGTTACAACCATAGGAGCTACGTACAGCTCAGTGTTACAACCATAGGAGTTAGGTACAGCTCAGTGTTACAACCATAGGAGTTAGGTACAGCTCAGTGTTACAACCATAGGAGCTAGGTACAGCTCAGTGTTACAACCATAGCAGCTAGGTACAGCTCAGTGTTACAACCATAGGAGTTAGGTACAGCTCAGTCTTACAACCATAGGAGCTAGGTACAGCTCACTCTTACAACCATAGGAGTTAGGTATAGCTCAGTGTTACAACCATAGGAGCTATGTACAGCTCAGTGTTACAACCATAGAAGCCAGGTACATCTCAGTGTTACAACCATAGGAGTTAAGTACAGCTAAGTGTCAACCATAGGAGCTAGGTACAGCTCAGTGTTACAACCATAGCAGCTAGGTGCAGCTTAGTGTTACAACCATAGGAGCTAGGTACAGCTCAGTGTCACAACCATAGGAGCTAGGTACAGCTCAGTGTTACAACCATAGGAGCTAGGTACAGCTCAGTGTTACAACCGTAGGAGCTAGGTACAGCTCAGTGTTACAACCATAGGAGTTAAGTAAAGCTCAGTGTTACAACCATAGGAGCTAGGTACAGCTCAGTGTCACAACCATAGGAGCTAGGTACAGCTCAGTGTCAACCATAGGAGCTAGGTACAGCTCAGTGTTACAACCATAGGAGCTAGGTACAGCTCAGTGTTACAACCATAGGAGCTAGGTACAGCTCAGTGTTACAACCATAGGAGCTCAAGGTACATATCAGTGTTACAACCATAGGAGCTAGGTACAGCTCAGTGTTACAACCATAGGAGCTAGGTACAGCTCAGTGTTACAACCATAGGAGCTAGGTACAGCTCAGTGTTACAACCATAGGAGCTTAGGTACAGCTCAGTGTTACAACCATAGGAGCTAGGTACAGCTCAGTGTTACAACCATAGGAGCTAGGTACAGCTCAGTGTTACAACCATAGGAGCTAGGTACAGCTCAGTGTTACAACCATAGGAGCTAGGTACAGCTCAGTGTTACAACCATAGGAGCTAGGTACAGCTCAGTGTTACAACCATAGGAGCTAGGTACAGCTCAGTGTTACAACCATAGGAGCTTAGGTACAGCTCAGTGTTACAACCATAGGAGCTAGGTACAGCTCAGTGTTACAACCATAGGAGCTAGGTATAGCTCAGTGTTACAACCATAGGAGCTAGGTACAGCTAAGTGTCACAACCATAGAAGTTAGGTACAGCTCAGTGTTACAACCATAGGAGTTAGGTACAGCTCAGTGTTACAACCATAGGAGCTAGGTATAGCTCAGTGTTACAACCATATCAGCTAGGAACAGCTCAGTGTTACAACCATAGGAGCTACGTACAGCTCAGTGTTACAACCATAGGAGCTAGGTACAGCTCAGTGTTACAACCATAGAAGTTAGGTACAGCTCAGTGTTACAACCATAGGAGCTAGGTACAGCTCAGTGTTACATGTACAACCATAGGAGTTATACAACTCAGTGTTACAACCATAGGAGTTAGGTACAGCTCAGTGTTACAACCATAGGAGCTAGGTACAGCTCAGTGTTACAACCATAGGAGCTATACAGCTCAGTGTTACAACCATAGGAGCTAGGTACAGCTCAGTGTCACAACCATAGGAGTTAGGTACAGCTCAGTGTTACAACCATAGGAGCTAGGTACAGCTCAGTGTTACAACCATAGGAGCTAGGTACAGCTCAGTGTTACAACCATAGCAGCTATACAGCTCAGTGTTACAACCATAGGAGCTACGTATACGTACAGCTTAGTGTTACAACCATAGGAGTTAGGTACAGCTCAGTGTTACAACCATAGGAGCTAGGTACAGCTAAGTGTTACAACCGTAGGAGCTAGGTACAGCTCAGTGTCACAACCATAGGAGCTAGGTACAGCTCAGTGTCAACCATAGGAGCTAGGTACAGCTCAGTGTCAACCATAGGAGCTAGGTACAGCTCAGTGTTACAACCATAGGAGCTAGGTACAGCTCAGTGTTACAACCATAAGAGCTTTAAGGTACAACTCAGTGTTACAACCATAGGAGTTAGGTACAACTCAGTGTTACAAACCATAGGAGCTATACAACTCAGTGTTACAACCATAGGAGCTAGGTACACATCACTTTCACAACCATAGGAGTTAGGTACAGCTAAGTGCTACAACCATAGGAGCTATACAGCTCAGTGTTACAACCATAGGAGCTATACAGCTCAGTGTTACAACCATAGAAGCTAGGTACAGCTCAGTGTTACAACCATAGGAGTTAGGTACAACTTAGTGTTACAACCATAGGAGTAAGGTACAGCTCAGTGTTACAACCATAGGAGCTACGTACAGCTCAGTGTTACAACCATAGGAGTTAGGTACAGCTCAGTGTTACAACCATAGGAGTTAGGTACAGCTCAGTGTTACAACCATAGGAGCTAGGTACAGCTCAGTGTTACAACCATAGCAGCTAGGTACAGCTCAGTGTTACAACCATAGGAGTTAGGTACAGCTCAGTCTTACAACCATAGGAGCTAGGTACAGCTCACTCTTACAACCATAGGAGTTAGGTATAGCTCAGTGTTACAACCATAGGAGCTAGGTACAGCTAAGTGTCACAACCATAGAAGTTAGGTACAGCTCAGTGTTACAACCATAGGAGTTGGGTACAGCTCAGTGTTACATGTACAACCATAGGAGTTATACAACTCAGTGTTACAACCATAGGAGTTAGGTACAGCTCAGTGTTACAACCATAGGAGTTAGGTACAGCTCAGTGTTACAACCATAGGAGCTAGGTACAGCTCAGTATTACAACCATAGGAGTTATACAGCTCAGTGTTACAACCATATCAGCTAGGAACAGCTCAGTGTTACAACCATAGGAGCTACGTACAGCTCAGTGTTACAACCATAGGAGCTAGGTACAGCTCAGTGTTACAACCATAGAAGTTAGGTACAGCTCAGTGTTACAACCATAGGAGCTACGTACAGCTCAGTGTTACAACCATAGGAGCCAGGTACATATCAGTGTTACAACCATAGGAGCTAGGTACAGCTCAGTGTTACAACCATAGGAGCTAGGTACAGCTCAGTGTTACAACCATAGGAGCTAGGTACAGCTCAGTGTTACAACCATAGGAGTTAGGTACAGCTCAGTGTTACAACCATAGGAGCTAGGTACAGCTCAGTGTTACAACCATAGCAGCTAGGTACAGCTCAGTGTTACAACCATAGGAGTTAGGTACAGCTCAGTGTTACAACCATAGGAGCTAGGTACAGCTCAGTGTTACAACCATAGCAGCTAGGTACAGCTCAGTGTTACAACCATAGGAGCTAGGTACAGCTCAGTGTTACAACCATAGCAGCTAGGTACAGCTCAGTGTTACAACCATAGCAGCTAGGTATAGCTCAGTGTTACAACCATATCAGCTAGGAACAGCTCAGTGTTACAACCATAGGAGCTACGTACAGCTCAGTGTTACAACCATAGGAGCTAGGTACAGCTCAGTGTTACAACCATAGAAGCTAGGTACAGCTCAGTGTTACAACCATAGGAGCTAGGTACAGCTCAAGGTGTTACATGTACAACACCATAGGAGTTATTACAAACTCAGTGTTACAACCCATAGGCAGCTAGCGTACAGCTCAGTGTTACAACCATAGGAGGTTAGGTACAGGCTCAGTGTTACAACCATAGGAGCTAGGTACAGCTCAGTGTTACAAACCCCATCCATAGGAGCTATACAGCTCAGGTTACAACCCATAGGAGCTAGGTACAGCTCAGTGTCACAACCATAGGAGTTAGGTACAGCTCAGTGTTACAACCATAGGAGCTAGGTACAGCTCAGTGTTACAACCATAGGAGCTAGGTACAGCTCAGTGTTACAACCATAGCAGCTATACAGCTCAGTGTTACAACCATAGGAGCTACGTATACGTACAGCTTAGTGTTACAACCATAGGAGTTAGGTACAGCTCAGTGTTACAACCATAGGAGCTAGGTACAGCTAAGTGTTACAACCGTAGGAGCTAGGTACAGCTCAGTGTCACAACCATAGGAGCTAGGTACAGCTCAGTGTCAACCATAGGAGCTAGGTACAGCTCAGTGTCAACCATAGGAGCTAGGTACAGCTCAGTGTCAACCATAGGAGCTAGGTACAGCTCAGTGTTACAACCATAAGAGCTTTAAGGTACAACTCAGTGTTACAACCATAGGAGTTAGGTACAACTCAGTGTTACAACCATAGGAGCTATACAACTCAGTGTTACAACCATAGGAGCTAGGTACACATCACTGTCACAACCATAGGAGTTAGGTACAGCTAAGTGTTACAACCATAGGAGCTATACAGCTCAGTGTTACAACCATAGGAGCTATACAGCTCAGTGTTACAACCATAGAAGCTAGGTACAGCTCAGTGTTACAACCATAGGAGTTAGGTACAGCTTAGTGTTACAACCATAGGAGTAAGGTACAGCTCAGTGTTACAACCATAGGAGCTACGTACAGCTCAGTGTTACAACCATAGGAGTTAGGTACAGCTCAGTGTTACAACCATAGGAGTTAGGTACAGCTCAGTGTTACAACCATAGCAGCTAGGTACAGCTCAGTGTTACAACCATAGCAGCTAGGTACAGCTCAGTGTTACAACCATAGGAGTTAGGTACAGCTCAGTCTTACAACCATAGGAGCTAGGTACAGCTCACTCTTACAACCATAGGAGTTAGGTATAGCTCAGTGTTACAACCATAGGAGCTAGGTACAGCTAAGTGTCACAACCATAGAAGTTAGGTACAGCTCAGTGTTACAACCATAGGAGTTGGGTACAGCTCAGTGTTACATGTACAACCATAGGAGTTATACAACTCAGTGTTACAACCATAGGAGTTAGGTACAGCTCAGTGTTACAACCATAGGAGTTAGGTACAGCTCAGTGTTACAACCATAGGAGCTAGGTACAGCTCAGTATTACAACCATAGGAGTTATACAGCTCAGTGTTACAACCATATCAGCTAGGAACAGCTCAGTGTTACAACCATAGGAGCTACGTACAGCTCAGTGTTACAACCATAGGAGCTAGGTACAGCTCAGTGTTACAACCATAGAAGTTAGGTACAGCTCAGTGTTACAACCATAGGAGCTACGTACAGCTCAGTGTTACATGTACAACCATAGGAGTTATACAACTCAGTGTTACAACCATAGCAGCTAGGTACAGCTCAGTGTTACAACCATAGGAGTTAGGTACAGCTCAGTGTTACAACCATAGGAGCTACGTACAGCTCAGTGTTACAACCATAGGAGCTATACAGCTCAGTGTTACAACCATAGGAGCTAGGTACAGCTCAGTGTCACAACCATAGGAGCTATACAGCTCAGTGTTACAACCATAGGAGCTAGGTACAGCTCCTAGTGTCACAACGATAGAAGCTAGGTACAGCTCAGTCTTACAACCATAGGAGTTAGGTACAGCTCAGTCTTACAACCATAGGAGCTAGGTACAGCTCAGTGTTACAACCACAGGAGCTCAAGGTACAGATCAGTGTTACAACCATAGGAGCTAGGTACAGCTCAGTGTTACAACCATAGGAGCTAGGTACAGCTCAGTGTTACAACCATAGGAGCTAGGTACAGCTCAGTGTTACAACCATAGCAGCTATACAGCTCAGTGTTACAACCATAGGAGCTACGTATACGAACAGCTTAGTGTTACAACCATAGGAGTTAGGTACAGCTCAGTGTTACAACCATAGGAGCTAGGTACAGCTAAGTGTTACAACCGTAGGAGCTAGGTACAGCTCAGTGTCACAACCATAGGAGCTAGGTACAGCTCAGTGTCAACCATAGGAGCTAGGTACAGCTAAGTGTTACAACCATAGGAGCTAGGTACAGCTCAGTGTTACAACCATAGGAGCTTTGAGGTACAACTCAGTGTTACAACCATAGGAGCTAGGTACAGCTCAGTGTTACAACCATAGGAGCTTTAAGGTACAACTCAGTGTTACAACCATAGGAGTTAGGTACAACTCAGTGTTACAACCATAGGAGCTATACAACTCAGTGTTACAACCATAGGAGCTAGGTACACATCACTGTCACAACCATAGGAGTTAGGTACAGCTAAGTGTTACAACCATAGGAGCTATACAGCTCAGTGTTACAACCATAGGAGCTAAGTACAGCTCAGTGTTACAACCATAGGAGTTAGGTACAGCTCAGTGTTACAACCATAGGAGTTAGGTACAGCTCAGTATCACAACCATAGATAGGAGTTAGGTACAACCATAGGAGCTAGGTACAACTCAGTGTTACAACCATAGGAGCTAGGTACAGCTCAGTGTTACAACCATAGGAGCTATACAACTCAGTGTTACAACCATAGGAGCTAGGTACAGCTCACTGTCACAACCATAGGAGTTAGGTACAGCTCAGTGTTACAACCATAGAAGCTAGGTACAGCTCAGTGTTACAACCATAGGAGCTAGGTACAGCTCAGTGTTACAACCATAGGAGCTATACAGCTCAGTGTTACAACCATAGGAGTTAGGTACAGCTCAGTATCACAACCATAGATAGGAGTTAGGTACAACCATAGGAGCTAGGTACAGCTTAGTGTTACAACCATAGAAGCTAGGTACAGCTCAGTGTTACAACCATAGGAGCTAGGTACAGCTCAGTGTTACAACCATATAAAGATGCGTTTTACTGCTCTGTGTTACAATAATCTGATAAGACAGGATTTTAGTTAACATTTCTTCTAATTTAGCAGCCAATATTTTCCCAACAATAGATATGCTACATGAATGCATGATAGTATGTCCTGCTCGTTTGAGAACCATACGTGCCAATTTGTTGGCCAGATTAATTATTCAGCAAGTAGATGTCAAATGCCACTCAGCGTAAACATTGATCGACAGATTTTGGTAGCTCTCACAGTCAGTTGTAATTATACATAAAACTGCCATCTTCACATCTAATATTCTTTAATAATTAACTGCATGTTGATAAAGGATAGATTTCTGGCATGGGTTAAACCAGGGTCAAAAGGTCACCCTTTTTTGTTGTCAGCAGATTTATTCCCTCTCCAAACTTCATAATCAGTCCAGTCTCTCTCCAAACTTCACAATCAGTCCAGTTTCTCTCCAAACTTCACAATCAGTCCAGTCTCTCTCCAAACTTCACAATCAGTCCGGTCTCTCTCCAAACTTCACTGTTAGTCCAGTCTCTCTCCAGACTTCACTGTTAGTCCAGTCTCTCTCCAAACTTCACTGTTAGTCCAGTCTCTCTCCAAACTTCACTGTGTTAGTCCAGTCTCTCTCCAAACTTCACCCTATGTCAAGTCTCTCTCCAAACTTCACTGTTAGTCCTGTCTCTCTCCAAACATCACTGTTAGTCCAGTCTCTCTCCAAACTTCACTGTGTTAGTCCAGTCTCTCTCCAAACTTCACTGTTAGTCCAGTCTCTCTCCAGACTTCACTGTTAGTCCAGTCTCTCTCCAAACTTCACTGTTAGTCCAGTCTCTCTCCAAACTTCACAATCAGTCCAGTCTCTCTCCAAACTTCACTGTTAGTCCAGTCTCTCTCCAAACTTCACTGTTAGTCCAGTCTCTCTCCAAACTTCACTGTTAGTCCAGTCTCTCTCCAGACTTCACTGTTAGTCCAGTCTCTCTCCAAACTTCACTGTTAGTCCAGTCTCTCTCCAAACTTCACTGTGTTAGTCCAGTCTCTCTCCAAACTTCACCCTATGTCAAGTCTCTCTCCAAACTTCACTGTTAGTCCTGTCTCTCTCCAAACATCACTGTTAGTCCAGTCTCTCTCCAAACTTCACTGTGTTAGTCCAGTCTCTCTCCAAACTTCACTGTTAGTCCAGTCTCTCTCCAGACTTCACTGTTAGTCCAGTCTCTCTCCAAACTTCACTGTTAGTCCAGTCTCTCTCCAAACTTCACAATCAGTCCAGTCTCTCTCCAAACTTCACTGTTAGTCCAGTCTCTCTCCAGACTTCACTGTTAGTCCAGTCTCTCTCCAAACTTCACTGTTAGTCCAGTCTCTCTCCAAACTTCACAATCAGTCCAGTCTCTCCCATAACAGCAGAATTAATCATGGTCTTTTTTCCAAATTACAGACATGTTTCAGCTTCTCTCTAAACTACAGAGACAAAGTCCAGTCTCTCTCGATTCAAACTATATATCTATCTCTCATAAACCACAGTAGTCAAGTCTGATCTTTATGCTTATAATACAGCCTAGAATCCATTCAATCAAAAATGATTAAATTTCTTTTAAAATAAACTTTATTTTTCTCAAAATTGCTCTTTCCTTATTTATTTACAAAATAGTGAGACAATGTCGCTATTTAAGTCCTGGAACGGCCACCACAGATATTTTTTTTTTTTTTTATTGTCTCAAATATCAAGTTGTTAACTCCACAAATGGCCATCTTTCTCAAAGTTACTACATTGAGTTTTAGGTACCTAAACTAATTATCAATGTACTGTAGATTAATTCTCCAACTGTGTTACAACACCACCAAACAGTGATTAAAGTCTTATAAACTATTGATAAGGAAACATTTTCATTTCCATTTTGTTTCGTTTGTATCACACTGACTGTTTGCAATTGCAGCTTGCTTTCATTCAAAATGATAAGAAAGAAAATAGAGGAACTACACTGATTAGTTTTCGAACATTTTCAAACTGTTAAAATTAGAATTCTCCTTATCAGGTGTTAAGGATCTACCACCAAAGTTTAATTTACAGGTATACTAAAAGTAATTTATCACAGGTGAAAATACAGAAAAACATTTACTGTATAAATGATTAATTTTTTTTTGCATTACCTCAGATTTTATTGAAAATATTCTACTAGCAGACAAGATAGTCTGCAGATTCAATACAGGTACATGGTTCTTATTTTTAAATTTTTAAAGAAATTTTATGTAAATTAGGTAAATACATATTGTATATTGTCACATTTATCCTTCACTATGGTTAGTATACCGGACAGGTAACTTCAGGTGTAGCTCGACAACAAATCCTTATATAACAGTTTATTTGTGAATATCAATTACCCTCCGAAACATCCGACTATATAATATATGGGCGTATATACACTCTTATAACCGAGGAATAAGTACATGTTCATTATTTTAGAAAAGTAGTTGAAAAAGTCATAAACTGCGACTTAATATTGATAAATTATAGTCCCTCCATATTGGCAGGTGATAATCCCACAGGTGAACATCAACTGATTAAATTTTACCGTACAAAATCCATGATACATATCATAATAAACTTAAAATTTTAATGGAAATCAATATGTAAAATAAAATATTATTCCACGATATTCTATAAGGTTAAAGGATAATTCATTAGTTTTATGATAAGCAACTAACAGAAGCTGAAAATCAATTGATTTCTTAATTAAGATTATCCAGTAAAATAGAAATGACTTACCTGTAAAATGAGAAGCACACAGAGTTTCCAGTGCAGCATCCTTGTGTTAGTCCTGTAACAGTTAACACCTGAGGTCTGTACACCACCTATAACCAGCTTCCATCATATCACTGCTAGTGTAGCAGATTTTTGTGAATGAGTTTTCTCACTTGTCATTCACTGCCCTTCATCTGAGGGTAGAACATACTAGTGGGAGGGTATCACAGCTCTCTCACATAGGTACACAGTGTGGGAGGCAGTTCCTACTGTACGACAGCTATCAGCACTGCTACACATTACTATTATACAATGTCCTTGGTATTACATCCTCGATCAATATACACACTGTCATTATTATATACTGACTGAAGAAATGATACATTTTATATACAACACATTGTACATATCACATACACTATCTTTGTATATAAACTGTTATACAATATCATATTGTAGAGTATATACTGTACTGTGGTACTGTGATTGTCATACCGTATTTGGGATTCAAACATACCAACTGTTCTAAAATATTGCATGCCTTGATAAAGCATATAAACTGTCTTTTGATAGTGTCTTAATATCATAATAGCATATCTTGTCTTTTGATTGTGTCTTATTATATCATATATATATACATGTACTGTCTTTGGATAGTATGTCTTAATATATCACATATGCTGTCTTTGGTTAGTGTCTTAATGTATCATATAGACTGTCTTTTGATTGTGTCTTAATATATCATATAGACTATCTTTTGGTTGTGTCTTAATATAACATATATGCTGTCTTGATATATCATATATACTGTCTTAATATATCATATATGCTGTCTTGATATATCACATATACTGTCTTTGGATAGTGTCTTATTATATCATATATACTGTCTTTGGATAGTGTCTTATTATATCATATATACTGTCTTTTGATAGTGTCTTATTATATCATATATACTGTCTTTTGATAGTATACCTTACTTCTCTAAACCAAATAAATAGAATGCCAAACTTATGAAAATTTGTAGGTGCTATGTACCAATTTACCTATCACATGCATATGCCCAAAGACAACAATCGCTACAGGTGTTGATTTCATGGTCGGTTGGCCAGTCACCTGTTATGTTCGTCCAGGTAAGGCCGGTTTGCATAAGTAATTTTGGGAATATTTTAACCATTCTGGACACAAAATCTGATCGGTATTCAGAATTCAGAGAGAAACTTTTATTACTATAATAAGGAAGGATTGATTCCATACTTTGCTATTTCCATCTGTATCAAGAGGTGATTGGTTTTGAGAAGGATTGGTTTTTCGAAATGGTACCGTATCAATTTACCCTCTTTGGAAAGTGTCTTATCATATCATCTGCCTTAGTGTATCATATACTGTCCTGCCTGTCCTAATGTGTCTTATGTCATAATATATCATATAAACTGTCCTAGGTTATCGTGTTTATTAATATATTATTCATACTGTCTTAATATGTCTTATGTCATAATATATTATATATACTGTTCTAGGGTATCATATTTGAAATATATGTATCATTTATACTGTATTAGGGTAATACATGTTGTATCTATATACATTATGATGAAATATGCCAAAACCTTGCATGATTATTATATAAAATTACACTATGATCAAATACCTGATATTACTCAAACATACAGTAAGACCTATTAATACCTACAATCAGCTCTGTAATATATGCCATCCTTAAATACACAACCGTATTAGATTTAAGATATATACACCACCTGTTTAATCCAACAACCTGTCTTGTCTGAACACAAACTTCAGAATATCGTTCTCGGGATTTCTAGTTGTGGCTTTATCCTCACAGCTGCAGTATGACATAACTACATAACTCCTATATCCTATCAACAGTGTAGGGGTATTTACTTAACTTGGGCAAATGCCCTAAATGGGTATCACTAGTGTTTGGCAGACTGGATATATACTTGATAAGTACACGTTTTGACTGCTGGCAATATGTGTACCATCTCCACAGAGTCTATAGCGTGCCTCTACTTACAACATACCTTTCTATAAAACGTACCTGGCCATACCTCTATAAACAATTGACATTACATAATATGCAAATTTGCACAGGTAAAAACCTAGAGTAGAAGTGCAAAGAAGCAAATAAATCTATCAGAAATTTTTATTAAAAATATGACAGGAGAAATGAAAAAAAAAAAAATTAAGGGTAACATTCTTTAGTCTGCATGTGATATGAATCTTGATCACTGTAACAAAAATTTTAACAACCAGACAGTCTGATAACTAAGTAACCGCTAAAAACAACCGATGTATGGAAATATGTCCATCTAATGAATATCTAATATTTAACATGCAGGTATAGCTATAAATTGGCTTTAAATACCGGGAATGGCTTTAAATACCAGTCAGATTAAAGCACCAAGGTTGGCATATGATTTCCTTAGGGTCTATCCAAGCCGTTAATACACTACCCGGATCTTGTCAGTGTGCAGGTGCCCTACTGATACTTACTAACATTCCCCAGAATATGCATCAAGCTTCTAAAATTGACAAATTATCACACTGACATTGAATATAAGAAATACACAATGAGTGAAATGAAAATTGCACTCCTTGCAGATAATAACCACATGGCCTAATATACATGAGTATAAAATACAGAAGGAGTGTCCATCTTTGTTTTTATTCAGAAATGTGCGGGAGTAGAGCCAACGCCATTCGTTTTCCTTTGTCTTTATTTGTTACACCATTCACATATTGACAGATCATGTGAAACAATAATCTATGGTTGAGCTTAAACGAAATACCCTCCAGAACTGCCCTCAAGGGAAAGAAATCATTCCTTATAGTTTAAGACTCAAGAGAGAAAATTAAATATGGCACCTTGTTGTCACCAATATAACTGTTACTGGTTGCTTCTCACAAAATAACAGGTTATTCCTTCTGGTTCAGATAGTAACAAGTTACAGTTGGAAGGTTCACTAGAGTGGCACAAACGATTAAAGTCACCATGGTAACTGAACATTAGGTCAAACATACCAAGGCAGAAATACAACATCCAACAAAGGTCAAGGAAGGAGAATACAGCTTCTGAGCAAAGATTAACTTAAAGAGCATAGCTTAATTCTTACCAAAGATGAAAATCCAAAGCTTCTCAACAAAAGTCAAAGTTAAGACAGCAAATCTTCTCAACAAGGCTCAAGGTTAAGACATCAAATCTTCTCAACAAGGCTCAAGGTTAAAACAGCAAATCTTCTCAACAAGGCTCAAGGTTAAGACATCAAATCTTCTAAACAAGGGTCAGGGTTAAGACAGAAAATGTCAAGATAGACAGCAAAGCTTCCAAGCAAAGGTTAAGGTAGACAGCAAAGCTAAACAAAGGTCAATGTAGACAGCAAAGGTCAAGGTAGACAGCGAAGCACAGTTTCCAGACATATTATTTTGAGGAAGTGGTGTTAAGTGACGTAGAGTCTGGACATATTCTTCTATCAATATAGTAAACATAACAAGAGGCTTATCTGTACATTACAAATACTCATGGATGTATTAAAACCACTTTCAACACATTTATGAGTCAAGTAGTGCTTTAGATATATCCGGTTTATTTTCCTGAATTTGATAAGACATGCACAGTAAGTATGTCTTTACTTCTAATGTGACATGACATTAATCCCTTGTAATATATTTTGAGTAATTTGTCAATCACCTCTTTGAAATTTGTTTGATTTGTTCTCAATGAAGGGTAAGAACTGCATGCTTTGACGTCCAGCTAAAACTATAGACGTCCCACTGTCTGACTGTTTCATAGGATTTCTGTTAAAACTAGAAGTCCCACTGTCTGACTGTTTCATAGGATTTCTGTTAAAACTAAATGTTCCCACTGACTGTTTCATAGGATTTCTGTTTTTAAACAAGACGTCCCACTATCTTACTGTCTCATAGGATTTCTGTTTTTAAACAAGACGTCCCACTGTCTTACTGTCTCATAGGATTTCTGTTTTTAAACTAGACATCCCACTGTCTGACTTTCTTATAGGTTTTCTGTTTTTAAACAAGACGTCCCACTGTCTTACTGTCTCATAGGATTTCTGTTTTTAAACAAGACGTCCCACTGTCTTACTGTCTCATAGGATTTCTGTTTTTAAACAAGACATCCCACTGTCTGATTGTTTCATAGGATTTCTGTTAAAAATAGACGTCCCACTGACTGACTGTTTCATAGGATTTCTATAAAAACTAGACGTCCCACTGCCTGACTGTTTCATACAATTTCTATAAAAACTAGACGTCCCACTGTCTGACTGTTTCATACAATTTCTATAAAAACTAGACGTCCCACTGTCTGACTGTTTCATAGGATTTCTATAAAAACTAGACGTCCCACTGTCTGACTGTTTAATAGGATTTCTGTTAAAACTAAACGTTCCACTGACTGACGGTTTCATAGGATATCTGTTAAAACTAGACGTCCCACTGTCTGACTGTTTCATAGGATTTCTGTTAAAACTAGACGTCCCACTGTCTGACTGTTTCATAGGATTTCTGTTAAAACTAAATGTCCCACTGTCTGACTGTTTCATAGGATTTCTGTTTTTAAACAAGACGTCCCACTGTCTGACTTTCTTATAGGTTTTCTGTTTTTAAACAAGACGTCCCACTGTCTTAAGGTCTCATAGGATTTCTGTTTTTAAACAAGACGTCCCACTGTCTGACTTTCTTATGGGTTTTCTGTTTTTAAACAAGACGTCCCTCTTCCCTTATCAATTTGCAGCATGGACTGCAATGCAGCATATGCTGCAATCATGCTGCTTTTATGCTGGCATCATGCTGCTAGTTTCACAGCATGATTGCAGCATGTGCTGCATAGCAGCATGGTACCATGCTTCTGTACAGCATGTACTGCAACCATGCTTTAAAAATTGAGGTAATTGAATATCTGAACTCTATCATGCTGCAATCATGCTTTGTCGACTTTGTTAATTTATCATATGCACTGTATCATGCTGCAACCATGCTGCAATAACTTTGCCAGTTTGGATATCAAATCATATCATGCTGCAATCATGCTGTGTGGACTTGGTAAATTTATCATATGAATTGTATCATGCTGCAACCATGCTGCAATAACTTTGAGTCATTTTAGACAGGATATGTACCATGCTGCAACCATGCTGCAATAACTTTGCCAGTTTGGATATCGAATTATATCATGCTGTAATCATGCTGTGTGGACTTAGTAAATTTATCATATGAACTGCATCATGCTGCAACCATGCTGCAATAACTTTGGCATTTTAGATAGGATCTGTACCATGCTGCAACCATGCTGTATTAACTTTGCCATTTTAGATACAAACTGTACCATGCTGCAATTATGCTGTATTAACTTAGTTAATTTAATGAACTGCACCATTCTTTCATGTATTAACATGAATTGTTTAAGTTGAAATGTGTATATGCTTGGCCATTCTGCATTAGCTTAAAAGGGCATTCCTTTGTTCGGACATCACAAAATTTCTGTGGGTGAAATGTAGGTCCAAGCGAGGATCCAAAATCTAGGACCAAATTTCCCAGGTACCAAGATTAACCTAAACAATTATTAATTAATAAAATAAGATACAGAAAATTAACAAAAGTTGGTATTAGATATTTTATTATCTTTTTTTTTAATTTTAAATAAAATATAGAAAATTTCCAGGTATCAATGGTGATAACAAAATAATTTTTAATAACACGTTTGTGTTGGAGAATTTCCTTTTTATACTTGATCAGTACCACACATATTTATTTAAAATTCAATAACAATTATTTTAATTAAGTATTTCGTTTATAAGTATGTTCTTTGTTAGTATAACGGTTCACAGCTTTTAAATGTGATATTTTGTCAGCTTTCACTTGTAGTTCTATCTCAGAAGGAATTAACTTAAACATTGATGAATGTTGCAAGTTAGTACATTCGTGTGATGACTTAAAACTCATCCCTATAAAAATTTCATTCAAATTTTCAGAGTTTAGATCGTTTTTTGAAGAACCAGTATATTGACTTTTGCTTCGATTATACACTTTTTATCGGAGATAGAATCAGTCACTTTATCCAAACACTGACATAAACTAAGACGTTGCCATTTACCATGCACCACCTTACTACCAGGTGGCTATATATACATGTAACATGTTCGCCAAAACAAAATCGGGGTCACTCTACCAACAGTTACACATGATGACATGTGCTTGGAATATCGCTTTTAATTCAATCAAATAAGATTAAAATCACCTGCTCTTTGTCTTTGTATCGCATACTTTCTGGATATATGCGGTGTTAAGATTACATCTGATAATAGCATACGAAATCACGTCGTGTTTGACACAACATTCATCGCTATAAACTCCAATAAACATGTGTCGAACTTACGTTGTCACTCGGACGCTTCCTTGTAAAACGTATATTGAAGTTAAGCGCTGTGATGATCTCGACCTCGACATGAGTTTACTAACAACAGACGATATTCCCGTACTTTAATCTGAATTATTTGAAATCGTGAACATAAAAAGAAAACGTGCATTGGTCGGTTCCTCGCCTGAAAATACATCCATATTAAACAATAGGTGTATGACAGACGAGGCCAAAACCTCTGGTCAGATTACATGTTTATCGTTCGGTTCACCTATGACCTCGTTTGTTTACCTTGCTCCCGAGATGTGACGAGAGTGCTCCTCGAGCTCGTGCGATCTAAATGTGCACGATGCAAGTATTAAATACTGTAATATTTATCTTAAAAGTATGACACAATAGAAGTTTATGATTTAGAATAAAAAACACGCACAAGTAAAAATGAATCGTGTTAATCTCTGGCAGTAAAATATTTATCCCATGATGCAACACACACGAGTTTAGCGGGAAGTCTGATAGCCATGTTTGAATTCACCGGATGTTTATTTCCAGAAGAAAAGTATAAACAAACACGACGATAGCCTAAAAACGAAGTTTGTTTCCCGTCTTACTGAAGAAGATTGACTTACTTCAAGTTACCGACGAATGAATATCAGCTTTCTCGTTGTTTTTGACGACCGATGCATATTTTTACCGACAAACATCGTTACGAGACAGGGTAAGTTTTAATTATATAATCTTCTTCACGTTCTGACATCGTTTCACATTATACGACAATGAATTTGATATAGATCTATTCATATCAATAATACCTAATTATTTATTTTTCAGGGTTTTGATGATTAATTTATCACAGATTACACGACCGAAGGAAACGCAGTACCGATCCATGTGTTACAATCGTAAGTTTTCAATTTTATTTATTTATTATTAACGATCTTCGGCCCGACTTAAATTGCATTTTTTCCCCACTCACACAACCCTTGTTATGATTATGACGTACATACGTATTCACAAACAATGGTGAGGAAAATTTGTGTTTTGGATAATGAAACCTTTCGTGAAAGATCTTTACCTCCACATTCTTTTGAGGATCGATGTTTGCAGATTATTGCATCAAATTGAAACGATTAAATGAAATAGGTGAATTAAGATGAATTATAAGTAAGTAACATTGTTTTATGTATAGTATATTGCAGTTTCACATTGATATGAACTGATGGAGAATTCGGGAGTAGCTTGATTTAATTAATAATTAAGTCATCCTGGCAAGTTTTATTTTGTAGCTTTGTGTGGCTGGCTTAAATTTTCTTGATAAAAAGGCTTCCAAAGCAAACATAATGAAAATGATAGCAAAGTGATCATGAAAAGTACATAAGTTAAATACATACATTATCTTCAAAAACTTGACAATTATTCTAATTTTGAAATAAAAGAATATTCTAAAAGTCTTTCTTTCTTCCAACAGAGACTGAGTCTTCATGCAGTACATTCTGGAATGAGGAACACCGCATGCATTGTGGTCCAAATTGATGGCATTGACTTAACACAATTAAAGCAGAAAGGAATGAAGAGAAATTAAGAAGTTTATGTTTCACATTAATTAAGATTATTCGAGATATGTTATCTGTCGAGGTATACAACATTTCCTTTCATAATAAAAGTGTAAACATTAATATATATACAAAAAAAAATCATGTATATAATCTAAAAATCCTTGTTAGTTATTTGTTGTACTAGCAAAAAATATAATATAGTCGTCTCAAGCTTGGTTGTATTGAAATCCCCGGGGACAGTGACAGAGATATATCACTACAGTACGTGCTACATCAAACAACACACCATTGTTCAAATTGTCAATCAACATTTCATTTAGTCAGTATTTAGAATTGATTCCAAAATTATGATAATCTTTTCACAGTTTATTAGAAATAATGTTAAATTCGATAGAAGAAGTCTTCGACTGTTGCTTGTTTTTGTTTATTTTAAGTTCACGGACACACATGAAAACAGTTTCCAGTACATCTGGGCTACTTCGAGGAAACTACGTATACTGTCTGAAATCAGTCTTGTGCGTCGGTGACAAAATGTATACATATACTACTATAACTCTGCTTGAAAATATTATTTTGTACTATTTTCCTACTATTTTAGAAAAAAAAAACAGAATTATAAATACATACTGTAGTATATACTGACATTGAACTTGTATATCTTGTTGACTATTTTTGTTGAAACAAACCACTTCTAGCTAGGATGAATTGATATTAGTTGTATTTGAAAATTGTACTAGAAAAAGATAGCTGTGTTGTGTATGTGATGGAAGTTTTGAGAAAAAGAATATAAGAGGCAAATAAAATAAGTACCATGGGTAAATTAGAATTAAAATTTGTTTTGTCACATTCTCATTTCATTGATAAGTTTTAAATGTTTGAACTAGAAAAAACAGCCTGTATGAAAAGTTTTATACCATGTTAATTACCAAATAAAATGTAATACAAAAGTATTCTTCAAGTTTTTATTGCATGATTTTCATTGATTTTGTAAACTATGCTGCCATGAAGCATGATTGAAGCATGATCCCAGCATAATTTGCATAATTGAAACATGCTGGGATCATGCTGCAGACCATGCTGGGATCATGCTGCAGACCATGCTGGGATCATGCTGCAAACCATGCTGGGATCATGCTGCAAACCATGCTGGCATCATGCTGCAGACCATGCTGGGATCATGCTGCAGACCATGCTGGCATCATGCTGCAAACCATGCTGGCATCATGCTGCAGACCATGCTGGGATCATGCTTCACAGACCATGCTGGGATCATGCTGCGGCCATGCTTCCTTAAAGCATAAATGCAGCATGATCCCAGCATAATTTGCATAATTGAAACATGCTGCAATCATGCTTTAACTAGTAAGAATATATAGTGAGGTAAATTAGGCACCATGCTGCAGTCATGCTTCATTCATGCTGCAATTCAATGCTGCATTCATACTGCATCTATGCTGTGATCATGCTGCAAATTCATAAGGGTTCTGACAGATTTGTATGATTTCTATAAAAACTAGACGTCCCACTGTCTGACTGTTTCATAGGATATCTGTTAAAACTAGACGTCCCACTGTCTGACTGTTTCATAGGATTTCTGTTTTTAAACAAGACGTCCCACTATCTTACTGTCTTATAGGTTTTCTGTTTTTAAACAAGACGTCCCACTGTCTGACTGTTTCATAGGATTTCTGTTTTTAAACAAGACGTCCCACTGTCTTAAGGTCTCATAGGATTTCTGTTTTTAAACAAGACGTCCCACTGTCTGACTTTCTTATGGGTTTTCTGTTTTTAAACAAGACGTCCCTCTTCTGACAGATTTGTATGATTTCTATAAAAACTAGACGTCCCACTGTCTGACTGTTTCATAGGATTTCTGTTTTTAAACAAGACGTCCCACTGTCTGACTGTCTTATAGGTTTTCTGTTTTTAAACAAGACGTCCCACTGTCTGACTTTCTTATGGGTTTTCTGTTTTTAAACAAGACGTCCCTCTTCTGACAGATTTGTATGATTTCTATAAAAACTAGACGTCCCACTGTCTGACTGTTTCATAGGATATCTGTTAAAACTAGACGTCCCTCTGTCTGACAGATTTGTATGATTTCTATAAAATTAGATGTCCCACTGTCTGACTGTTTCATAGGATATCTGTTAAAACTAGACGTCCCACTGTCTGACTGTTTCATAGGATTTCTATAAAAACTAGACGTCCCACTGTCTGACTGTTTCATAGGATTTCTATAAAAACTAGACGTCCCACTGACTGACTGTTTCATAGGATTTCTGTTAAAACTAGACGTCCCACTGACTGACTGTTTCATAGGATTTCTTTCGTGTACCACCAACGACAAAGAAGAAACCACATATTGAAAATAGTGATCACAAATTTCATCTGTCAATATAACAGATTGAGGGTTTTTTATTTTCAGTCTCAAAATTTAACGTGCAAGAGACGGTAACTAGGGAAACTATCCAAGAAATTTGAGAAAGACCCATGAAGTACTTTCTGAGAAATAGAGGTAACAAACTTCTACTGCCAAAATCCAAAATGGCCACCTGTTTGCCAATTTGTTTTCCCAATTAAACTCAAAATTAAATGGACATAACAAGGGACCAAGGGATACTTATATATGACATTTAAGAAAAATCAATTTAGGACTTTTTTGAGAAACAGCAGTAATAACAAACTTAAACTGTCAAAATTCAAAGTGGCTGCCTGTTGATAATTTTGTGTTTCAATCAGTTTCAAAATTTAACATGTACAATTAGGGACCAAGGGGAACCAATGCATGAAATCATTCGAGAAGGATCAAAACTACTTTGTTCATTATATTACAAATCAGGAAAATTATGAAAAATATTTCAAAGTATCAAACAATCAAAAGAAAACAAACACAGATCATTGAACTACAATTATTGATAATTTAGAAATCTAAAAGTTTGCACCTGTTTGAACTGATGATGCAAGTGTATCTATATATAACACAGGTAGGCTAACTTCCAGCAACATACATAGAGAATTCCTCATCACATATCATTCACAATATTAAGTGTATAATACCAGGCTAATATCATATACAATTTTGTTTTTTTCAGTGGGCTGGTCGTAAAACTTTGTAGATGACCTTTGCTGACCTACAGGTCAGAGTTGACCTTGACTGACCTTTACACTAAAAGGTTCAGAAGAAGACCACAGGAGAGGAAGGTGTTGGGATCATTCTGATGTAACCCCTGTCGGAACAAAGGACATGCTCGTGGCTAATGCTTTAGGTATTCTGCACTTTTACCATAAAATAATGACCTAGTGTGTCCCATTATATCCTTAAGAAGCAGAGTTATCTAAGTGAAAAACCTTCCATTAACTGACATGCCTTAACACACAGTGATGACCTCATGTGACCTCCAAAAAACATTTATGTCATTTATATGAATGCATGAAACACTGACTGAATTATATACTTATAACCTCTGATGACCTTGAGGATCTTCATAATAAAAGGTATCTATGAAACAAAACTCACGATCTTTATGTACATGTATATTTACACTGCCGGCATACTAATGATGACATTAGCTGACCTCTGATAAGGTTTATGAAGTGGTACTGTAACCTGTTAGATGTTTTTTATGTGCAAGCATATCACAGCTAGCCTCTTTGAGGAACAGGACCATCAGAGGGGTGGATCCGTTACCATGGCAACTTTATCAGTTTTTATGTTTTATTAATGATGTAATTGTAGTGTTTGGCTTCTCATTAAGAAAGTTTTCTCGAACACCAACTAAGACATTTTAAACTTGTCTGCTCATATTCTAGATATTTAATCAACCTATTTCAGACTGACTAGTGCCACAGATAAATACCCATTATGACAGTACATTAACTACTACAACATTTTCTCTTAATAATAAGATACCATCTCTTATCTTTTTTATCGTGTAAAAAGTGCTCCTGATAATTTGCTATATAAGAGGCACAATGGGCCTGTTAGGCTTACCTGCTACTAATGCAGTTGATCTATGTAATGTGACTGCTAGGCTAAATACCCCTTCGTTACAATATGAGATAACATTCATTTCAGCAAACTTTGTAGCTCATCAATCTGGCACTTATCACAAATCCAGCTCTCTTGCTTATTTAGAAATTTTGACACCTATGACCTTGAAAGTAAAGGTTGTTCCTTTGAACAAAATCTGTACCTGACTTCATCCCAGGATGCTGGCCTGACCTCATGATCCTGGACCAATTGGTCATTGTGAAGTTATTTAAAGATATTAGCCCATTTGACCCCTGTGACCTTGAAAGTAGATCAAGGCAATTCATTTGAGCTAATTTGGTAGCCTTTCATCCCAGCAAAGATAGCTAGGATTTCATCATGTGTGAATCAAACTATGTTAATTGACATCAAGGACATGTATTCTACTAACTCCAGGGTTTATGATATTGAACCAAGAGATCTGGGGTATGCAAGTTACTGACCCCAGAGAAAGCATATTTATGTTACTGACCATAGAAACATGTAGCATTTATGCAGTTTACCCCAGGGACAGTCATTATGCTGCTGACTTTGGAAGTTAGCTTGGTTTGGTTTGGTATTTTAAAGGTCCTATTATACATTAACACAATAATGTTAATTAGAGACAGTGTCCCAGGGGAACAGGATGTGAACTACTGCCTCCTGGGAACAGGATGTGGACCAATGATCCAGAGAACAGGATATGGACTATTGATCCAGGGAACAGAATATGGACTATTGATCCAGGGAACAGAATATGGACTATTGATCCAGTGAACAGAATATGGACTATTGATCCAGGGAACAGAATATGGACTATTGATCCAGGGAACAGAATATGGACTATTGATCCAGTGAACAGAATATGGACTATTGATCCAGGGAACAGAATATGGACTATTGAATGTGGACTACTGACCCAGGGAACAGGATATGGACTATTGACCCAGGGAATAGGATGTGGACTATTGACCCAGGGAACAGGATGTGGACTACTGTCCCAGGGAACAGGATGTGGACTACTGTCCCAGGGAACAGGATGTGGACTATTGAATGTGGACTACTGACCCAGGGAACAGGATGTGGACTATTGATTCAGGGAACAGAATGTGGACTATTGACCCAGGGAACAGCATGTGGACTACTGACCCAGGGAACAGGGTGTGGACTATTGATTCAGGGAACAGAATGTGGACTATTGACCCAGGGAACAGAATGTGGACTATTGACCCAGGGAACAGCATGTGGACTACTAACCCAGGGAACAGGATATGGACTATTGACCCAGGGAACAGGATGTGGACTATTGACCCTGGGAACAGGATGTGGACTATTGACCCAGGGAACAGGGTGTGGACTACTGACCCAGGGAACAGGATATGGACTATTGACCCAGGGAACAGGATGTGGACTATTGATCCTGGGAACAGGATGTGGACTATTGACCCAGGGAACATAATGTGGACAATTGACCCAGGGAACAGCATGTGGACTACTGACCCAGGGAACAGGATGTGCACTACTGCCCAAAGGAACAGGATATGGACTATAAACCCAGCGAAGATGATGTGGACTTTTGACTCAGGAAACAGGATGTGGACTATTGACTCAGGGAACAGGATGTGGACTAGTTTCCAAGGGAACAAGATGTGGACTATTGACAAAGGCAACAGGATATGGACTACTGACCCATGGAACAGGATGTGGACTATTGCCCTAGGAAACAGGATGTGGACTATTGACCAACAGAACAGAATATGAACTATTGACCCAGAGAACAGGATGTAGACTATTGACCCAGGGAACAGGATGTAGACTATTGACCCAGGGAACAGGATGTGGACTACTGACCCAAGGCAGACGTGTACTGTAAAACTGATTCCAAGAAGACCTGGATCTACAGACCTTGAAGCCAGTAACAGCCAGACTCATGTAGTATACACCACAGCTATCCTAAAAGTTATCGAAGACCATTACGTGACAATTTATACATGGAAGCAATACCCAGACCTGTTCACACTGATTGGATTCATCCTCTTCCAATCAGACAAACAACCCTCCAAAGCAAATTCAATTTACTTCAGCATTAACATGGATGTTAGGAATAGATGTAGTTAATCTTGGTTTTATTGATTATTGATGAATGAACAAGTTTAATCTTTATCAACTTAAAACCATATAACCCTCAATTTGAGAATATTCACAAAAATGATGTGTAAAATACTTAGGTGGGAGGTTCACCTCTGAAGGTAAGGTGGTCAGGTTGTTGTGGGGAAATTTCTCTGTGATTGGTTGTGGTGATGGTGTGGGAGATTTCTCTCTGACTGGTAGAGTGGTGGTGTGGGAGATTTCTCTCTGACTGGTAGAGTGGTGGTGTGGGAGATTTCTCTCTGACTGGTAGTGGTGGTGGTGTGGGAGATTTCTCTCTGACTGGTAGAGTGGTGTGTGAGATTTCTCTCTGACTGGTAGAGTGGTGATGGTGTGGGAGATTTCTATTTGACAGGTAGTGGTGGTATGGGAGATTTCTCTCTGACTGGTAGTGATGGTGGTGTGGGAGATTTCTCTCTGACTGGTAGTGATGGTGGTGTGGGAGATTTCTCTCTGACTGGTAGTGGTGGTGGCGTGGGAGATTTCTCTCTGACTGGTAGTGATGGTGGTGTGGGAGATTTCTCTCTGACTGGTAGTGGTGGTGGTGTGGGAGATTTCTCTCTGACTGGTAGAGTGGTGATGGTGTGGGAGATTTCTCTCTGACTGGTAGAGTGGTGGTGGTGTGGGAGATTTCTCTCTGACTGGTAGTGATGGTGGTGTGGGAGATTTCTCTCTGACTGGTAGTGGTGGTGGTGTGGGAGATTTCTCTCTGACTGGTAGAGTGGTGATGGTGTGGGAGATTTCTCTCTGACTGGTAGAGTGGTGGTGGTGTGGGAGATTTCTCTCTGACTGGTAGTGATGGTGGTGTGGGAGATTTCTCTCTGACAGGTAGTGGTGGTGGTGTGGGAGATTTCTCTCTGACTGGTAGTGGTGATGGTGTGGGAGATTTCTCTCTGACTGGTAGTGGTGGTGGTATGGGAGATTTCTATTTGACTGGTAGTGGTGGTGGTGTGGGAGATTTCTCTCTGACTGGTAGTGGTGGTGGTGTGGGAGATTTCTCTCTGACTGGTAGTGGTGATGGTATGGGAGATTTCTCTCTGACTGGTAGTGGTGGTGGTGTGGGAGATTTCTCTCTGACTGGTAGTGGTGATGGTGTGGGAGATTTCTCTCTGACTGGTAGTGGTGGTGGTATGGGAGATTTCTATTTGACTGGTAGTGGTGGTGGTGTGGGAGATTTCTCTCTGACTGGTAGTGGTGGTGGTGTGGGAGATTTCTCTCTGACTGGTAGTGGTGATGGTATGGGAGATTTCTCTCTGACTGGTAGTGGTGGTGGTGTGGGAGATTTCTCTCTGACTGGTAGTGATGGTGGTATGGGAGATTTCTCTCTGACTGGTAGTGGTGGTATGGGAGATTTCTCTCTGACTGGTAGTGGTGGTGGTGTGGGAGATTTCTATTTGACTGGTAGTGGTGGTGGTGTGGGAGATTTCTCTCTGACTGGTAGTGGTGGTGGTGGTATGGGAGATTTCTCTCTGACTGGTAGTGGTGATGGTATGGGAGATTTCTCTCTGACTGGTAGTGGTGGTGGTATGGGAGATTTCTCCCTGACTGGTAGTGATGGTGGTGTGGGAGATTTCTCTCTGACTGGTAGTGGTGGTGGTGTGGGAGATTTCTCTCTGACTGGTAGTGGTGGTGGTGTGGGAGATTTCTCTCTGACTGGTAGTGGTGATGGTGTGGGAGATTTCTCTCTGACTGGTAGTGGTGGTGGTGTGGGAGATTTCTCTCTGACTGGTAGTGGTGGTGGTGGTATGGGAGATTTCTCTCTGACTGGTAGTGGCGGTGGTGGTATGGGAGATTTCTCTCTGACTGGTAGTGGTGGTGGTGTGGGAGATTTCTCTCTGACTGGTAGTGGTGGTGGTGTGGGAGATTTCTCACTGACTGTCGTGGTGGTTTGGGAGATTTCTCTCTGACTGGTAGTGGTGGTGGTGTGGGAGATTTCTCTCTGACTGGTAGAGTGGTGGTATGGAAGATTTCTCTCTGACTGGTAGAGTGGTGGTGTGGGAGATTTCTCTCTGACTGGTAGAGTGGTGTGGGAGATTTCTCTCTGACTGTCGTGGTGGTTTGGGAGATTTCTCTCTGACTGGTAGTGGTGGTGGTGTGGGAGATTTCTCTCTCACTGGTAGTGGTGGTGGTATGGGAGATTTCTCTCTGACTGGTAGTGGTGGTATGGGAGATTTCTCTCTGACTGGTAGTGGTGGTGGTGTGGGAGATTTCTCTCTGACTGGTAGTGGTGGTGGTGTGGGAGATTTCTCTCTGACTGGTAGTGGTGGTATGGGAGATTTCTCTCTGACTGGTAGTGATGGTGGTGTGGGAGATTTCTCTCTGACTGGTAGTGGTGGTGGTATGGGACATTTCTCCCTGATTGGTAGTGGTGGTGGTGTGGGCGATTTCTCTCTGACTGGTAGTGGTGGTGTGGGAGATTTCTCCCTGACTGGTAGTGGTGGTGGTGTGGGAGATTTCTCTCTGACTGTCGTGGGGGTTTGGGAGATTTCTCTCTGACTGGTAGTGGTGGTGGTGTGGGAGATTTATCTCTGACTGTCGTGGTGGTGGTGTGGGAGATTTCTCTCTGACTGGTAATGGTGGTGGTGGTATGGGAGATTTCTCTCTGACAGGTAGTGGTGGTGTGGGAGATTTCTCTCTGACTGGTAGTGGTGGTGGTGTGGGAGATTTCTCTCTGACTGTCGTGGGGGTTTGGGAGATTTCTCTCTGACTGGTAGTGGTGGTGGTGTGGGAGATTTATCTCTGACTGTCGTGGTGGTGGTGTGGGAGATTTCTCTCTGACTGGTAGTGGTGGTGGTGGTATGGGAGATTTCTCTCTGACAGGTAGTGGTGGTGTGGGAGATTTCTCTCTGACTGGTAGTGGTGGTGGTGTGGGAGATTTCTCTCTGACTGGTAGTGGTGGTGGTGGTATGGGAGATTTCTCTCTGACTGGTAGTGGTGGTGGTGTGGGAGATTTCTCTCTGACTGGTAGTGGTGGTGGTGTGGGATATTTCTCTCTGACTGGTAGTGGTGGTGATGTGGGAGATCTCTCTCTGACTGGTAGTGGTGATGGTCTGGGAGATTTCTCTCTTACTGGTAGTGGTGGTATGGGAGATTTCACTCTAACTGTCGTGGTGGTGTGGGAGATTTCTCTCTGACTGGTAGTGGTGGTGGTGTGGGAGATTTCTCTCTGACTGGTAGTGGTGGTGGTGTGGGAGATTTCTCTCTGACTGGTAGTGGTGGTGGTGTGGGAGATCTCTCTCTGACTGGTAGTGGTGATGGTCTTGGAGATTTCTCTCTGACTGTCGTGGTGGTGGTATGGGAGGTTTCTCTCTGACTGGTAGTGGTGGTGGTGTGGGAGATTTATCTCTGACTGTCGTGGTGGTGGTATGGGAGATTTCTCTCTGACTGGTAGTGGTGGTGTTGGAGATTTCTCTCTCACTGGTAGTGGTGATGGTATGGGAGATTTCTCTCTCACTGGTTGTGGTGGTGTTGGAGATTTCTCTCTGACTGGTAGTGATGGTGGTGTGGGAGATTTCTCTCTGACTGGTAGTGGTGGTGGTATGGGAGATTTCTCCCTGACTGGTAGTGGTGGTGGTGGTGTGGGAGATTTCTCTCTCACTGGTAGTGGTGATGGTCTGGGAGATTTTTATCTTTTGGATTTGATAGCACCCTCACATTTTAAATTACAGTCAAGTGTAAATGGTTGATGGATTGCAAAACAAATATCAAATTTCAAAAAATCACTAATTCTCATTTTTGCACAAAAAATCACTCTTTCTGAAAAGCTGGAAAAAAACACATTTCGTTTATTATAGAATTAATTCCAATTTGGCAATAAACTAAGTTTTAATCAATTGGAGAAGCAATTAAGATTTTATATCAATTTCAACCCAAAAATACACACAAAATTTCATGTAATCCATGGGGAACAATGAAATGTCAATACTACAATACAACTATAATACAGATTGGTTGAAATGATTGATACTCTTTTGAAAATCTGATTGAGCTAAACACAGCACATTAAAAGTCCAGATTTCCAGCATCCCAAATTTCCAGAGTCACTGGACAAAATATTCTGGACGATATTCCCTATATGAAGGCTATGTTAAGATGTCAACCATGTGATCTAACTAAATTTATATACACCAAGTATATCATTTTTCTCTTTTGGTTAAAGTAGAGCTTATAATTTCTGAGTGACCAATCAAAACACAAAACATCAAATTGAAATGTTGACAAAACCATGGAACAGTATGGACAATGGCACAGGAACAGTACTGAAAGTGGTACAGGAACAGTACTGATGGTGGTACAGGAACAGTTCTGATGGTGGTACAGGAACAGTACTAATGGTGGTACAGGAACAGTACTGATGGTGGTACAGGAACAGTACTAATGGTGGTACAGGAACAGTACTAATGGTGGTACAGGAACAGTACTGACGGTGTACAGGAACAGTACTGACGGTGGTACAGGAACAGTACTGATGGTGGTACAGGAACAGTACTGATGGTGGTACATGAACAGACATGATGGTGGTACAGGAACAGTACTGACGGTGGTACAGGAACAGTACTGATGGTGGTACAGGAACAGTACTGATGGTGGTACAGGAACAGTACTGATGGTGGTACATGAACAGACATGATGGTGGTACAGGAACAGTACTGACGGTGGTACAGGAACAGTACTGACGGTGGTACAGGAACAGTACTGACGGTGGTACAAGAACAGTACTGACGGTGGTACAGGAACAGTACTGACGGTGGTACAGGAACAGTACTGACGGTGGTACAGGAACAGTACTGACGGTGGAACAGGAACAGTACTGACGGTGGTACAGGAACAGTACTGACGGTGGTACAGGAACAGTACTGACGGTGGTACAGGAACAGTACTGACGGTGGTACAGGAACAGTACTGACGGTGGTACAGGAACACTACTGACGGTGGTACAGGAACACTACTGACGGTGGTACAGGAACACTACTGACGGTGGTACAGGAACACTACTGACGGTGGTACAGGAACACTACTGACGGTGGTACAGGAACAGTACTGACGGTGGTACAGGAACACTACTGACGGTGGTACAGGAACACTACTGACGGTGGTACAGGAACACTACTGATGGTGGTACAGGAACAGTACTGACGGTGGTACAGGAAAAGTACTGACGGTGGTACAGAAACAGTACTGACGGTGGTACAGGAACAGTACTGACGGTGGTACAGGAACAGTACTGATGGTGGTACAGGAACAGTACTGATGGTGGTACAGGAACAGTACTGACAGTGGTACAGGAACAGTACTGATGGTGGTACAGGAACAGTATTGATGGTGGTACAGGAACAGTACTGATGGTGGTACAGGAACAGTACTGATGGTGGTACAGGAACAGTACTGATGGTGGTACAGGAACAGTACTGATGGTGGTACAGGAACAGTACTGATGGTGGTACAGGAACAGTATTGATGGTGGTACAGGAACAGTACTGATGGTGGCACAGGAACAGTACTGATGGTGGTACAGGAACAGTACTGACGGTGGTACAGGAACACTACTGACGGTGGTACAGGAACAGTACTGACGGTGGTACAGGAACAGTACTGACGGTGGTACAGGAACAGTACTGATGGTGGTACAGGAACACTACTGACGGTGGTACAGGAACAGTACTGACGGTGGTACAGGAACAGTACTGATGGTGGTACAGGAACAGTACTGACGGTGGTACAGGAACAGTACTGACGGTGGTACAGGAACAGTACTGACGGTGGTACAGGAACAGTACTGATGGTGGTACAGGAACAGTACTGATGGTGGTACAGGAACAGTACTGACGATGGTACAGGAACAGTACTGATGGTGGTACAGGAACAGTACTGATGATAACAACGAAACAGTACTGACAGTGCCAAACGAACAGTAACAATTGTGTCTTAAGTACAAGTTGATGAATGTATGCAGTAAAACTTCACACACTTAACTATACATTGTCAAACGAAATGACCTTGGAAACTTATACATCATGTATTTGTCTTCTTTTAACTGCTTCTGCTCAATCTGTTTATTTCGGTCACGACAAAATTACCAACCCCCACACACTTTATCATCATTTGGTCCATTATGTCTATTGATTATCCATCAAACACGAACATCACGATCTATCAATCAACTTTTTTATCCCTCCTGCTTCATAATTTGATTGCAAGCATGTAACAACAAACAGTTGGCGATACAATACGATATTAAACGAAGGGCTAATTCTGTAACACTCGAACACAAAACAGAGGGTTAGCCTAACTATTAAGTAACAATGTGAAAATCATTGAAGACACCTCATCGATCAGAAACGGAGAATAAGCAAATCATTTGAAGGTCATCATTCTGTAATACATGTAATCTGTGGGAGGAAAGTATCTAACTGTGATATTTCTCTTCATCAATCAGTACGCATTATCATGTGACTGAGTAAGATTTATCACTCAACGTCTCTAACAATGTATTGAGTTAATATACCGGAATGGATTAGTCACTACTGCAGCAGCTTCAAAGTATTGAGCTTTGGGTTGTCTGTTAGTGTCACCATGCTTCAAAATGATTTAATAATCTTATATCACCATAATGATAAATGCAATTTTTCAGCGAAAGGATTGTGTAAGATTTGTAAGTCAGAGAGTCACCATTATATTGTGTAAGATTTGTAAGTCAGAGGGTCACCATTACATTATGTAAGATTTGTAAGTCAGAGAGTCACCATTATATTGTGTAAGGTTTGTAAGTCAGAGAGTCACCATTATATTGTGTAAGATTTGTAAGTTAGAGAGTCACCATTATATTGTGTAAGATTTGTAAGTCAGAGGGTCACCCTTATATTGTGTAAGATTTGTAAGTCAGAGGGTCACCCTTATATTGTGTAAGGTTTGTAAGTCAGAGAGTCACCATTATATTGTGTAAGATTTGTAAGTCAGAGGGTCACCCTTATATTGTGTAAGGTTTGTAAGTCAGAGGGTCACCCTTATATTGTGTAAGGTTTGTAAGTCAGAGGGTCACCCTTATATTGTGTAAGGTTTGTAAGTCAGAGGGTCACCCTTATATTGTGTAAGGTTTGTAAGTCAGAGGGTCACCATTATATTGTGTAAGGTTTGTAAGTCAGAGGGTCACCATTATATTGTGTAAGGTTTGTAAGTCAGAGAGTCACCGTTATATTGTGTAAGATTTGTAAGTCAGAGGGTCACCATTGTATTGTGTAGGATTTGTAAGTCAGAGAGTCACCATTATATTGTGTAAGATTTGTAAGTCAGAGAGTCACCATTATATTGTGTAAGATTTGTAAGTCAGAGGGTCACCATTGTATTGTTTAGGATTTGTAAGTCAGAGGGTCACCCTTATATTGTGTAAGATTTGTAAGTTAGAGGGTCACCCTTATATTGTGTAAGATTTGTAAGTTAGAGGGTCACCATTATATTGTGTAAGATTTGTAAGTCAGAGGGTCACCATTATATTGTGTAAGATTTGTAAGTTAGAGGGTCACCCTTATATTGTGTAAGATTTGTAAGTTAGAGGGTCACCCTTATATTGTGTAAGGTTTGTAAGTCAGAGGGTCACCCTTATATTGTGTAAGATTTGTAAGTCAGAGGGTCACCCTTATATTGTGTAAGATCTGTAAGTTAAAGGTCACCATTATATTGTGTAAGATTTGTAAGTCAGAGAGTCACCATTATATTGTGTAAGATTTGTAAGTCAGAGGGTCACCATTATATTGTGTAAGATTTGTAAGTCAGAGGGTCACAATAATAGTTCTCAGTGACAACACTGACACACTCTACTCCTTGAATATGTGTTTGTTTGCTAGGTTTATCGCTCTTTGAACAAGCAGGATCATATTTAGATTAAGATGTCTTGCAGTAGTTGGTGGCTACCATACTGAAAAACATACAGGACCTATTGCATACTATCAGAGATATTGGGATAAAGTGCAAGTACACAACAACAACAACAGCAAAGACTGTCCATTATATTGGCTTTTATGAGAAACACACTCTTTAAGTCGGGATCAAACATCACCTCCAACCTTCCCCTCAGATCACATTGTCGGATACTATATTGACCAAGCTGTCATATCTCCCTCAACTTATCTATGGCTGAAATCAGAGAGAGCATTATCTAGTCTATGAGTTCAAGTTGTCTAGAATAATTTTATTTTGAGATAATTTTGTGAACAAAATTGCACTTTCTAATGTTCAAAACCATGATTACACTATCAATTGCTGTGATTTTCACGTTTTCAAGTTGAAAATTTGTCTTACTGATTCACAATTATAGGGCAAATATCAATACATGCTATACATGTATAATAGTGACAATTTCTCAACTACAAAAAAAAAATAAAGAGTTTCTTATCATTGAAAAAGAAAAAAAATAATTGAGATCAAAGTCCAGTGAAGAAGCTCAGTGGAGTTACTTCCCTTTATGCTCATTTAAAAACCTGCTATAGTGTTAACACTGGAATGGATCCAATGTCAGTGATCATAAACAGCATTTCTCTCTGTTTTCTCAAGGATCATCAAACTGTTTTCTTAGGCAGGCATTTCGTGACATGCTGTGAAACACTTCCAGATCACTTCATACCATCTTAAGAATTTTGTTTATATTTGACAAATACAACTAAAAAAATCAACCACCGCCAATTCTTCAATCATTTGAGCATGTTATTGCAATGTTTTGACAAAAACATTGGGCCTATAAGTTATGTATACCTAACAAACAATCAGGTAAATACATGTATGTCTTTATAGCAGGCGAGGGAAAATGCATCGACCACACTGTATGGGACTTGAACTCAGAAATAACAAATGTTCAAGTTTTATTACGCTCCTATCAGACTGCACCTCAAACAAATCTTCCACCCAAAAGACACAAGATCCCGTCAAAATGTTGGTGGCTTTGACAAGCTATTCTCAACATCTAATGGAAAAGAGGAAGCAAGGGAATGACCAGGGCCAGTTCTAATGAAACACTGTTGTTTCTGCAACTATTTTTGGCGAATGCAAAGATGTAATGTTATCAAGTGGCTCAATAATTAAGCATTGATGTCATTTTTTTTTAGTTTCATCGGGGTATGAAACAAATTTTGTTTGCAAACTGTATGAATCCGCGAAGCGGATTCTTACAGAAGTTTGCAAACAAAATTTGTTTCATACCCCGATGAAACTAAAAAATAATTGATATCAACGCTTATAATTAATTTTTGAAAATGATTTTCTAATTTAAAACATGTTTTATGTACAATTTTACTGGTTTTAAATGGGATTCTTTTTCTCAAATCAATACGCAACGTCAATTGTCGTATTGTGACGTCACATTTTTGCGCCATTCTTGGAATTTCTTTCACAGAAGAATGAAAAGATTTTTTGGACCAATCACATTTGAGTATTTACCATGAAAACAAAGAAAAATTAATTATACAGTTTTGGAAGGAACTAAAAAACAGAAAGGGGACAAAATAACCCAACAATTAATGATGATATCCTATAGCACATTGTTGCTCAATAGAGAAGGATGCTGCAACAAATTTACATGTACATATACACCTACATGTACATGTATTTCCAAAAGTAATTCAGATCTCTTCACAGCACAACTTAACACTCTCGAGACAAAAACATCCACTTTATGTCTACCAACCTTAACAATTACATATCTCTCAAGGACCAGATAATGTTGGTTTAGATTTAACAAAAACAAAACCATTTCTCTCCATAGACTTAATATCTCCACGCAAGCTGTTTTGCAATAATTAAGCCACAAGAAATGATAGAGTAATGTTAGCTATCGGTTTAAACTGTACAGTTTCAGAAAATTGTAGGAAGCTTCATAAAAAGGATAGCTGTTACCTTGAGGTTTTATGAACATCAATCTTGAGATGATAAATAAGCTTAGGATTTCTCAAAAGGGAGATAACCCACATAAAATAAATGATTATGTCTCATTTGTGTCTCATTAAGTTTCAATCTGATATATCTGACAAATTTTTATAGGTGCATAACTAGCTTAATGATTATTTCAATAGTTTCACAAAATTCTCATGAGTTTGGTTTCACACAAAAAAGGCAAAACATACTGTAAAAGGGGCATAACTCCTATTAATAGGTGTAATGAAAGCGGTGGAAGTTGTCCAGATGAGAACCTGTCACAGATGGACAGACAAGCACCACCCATGAATGTGTGCTTCTGGATGGTAAAATGTTTTTGGCACATAATGTTAGAAGAATCTGGGCATTATATACACTGTATCTTATACATGCATATATAAACTGTAAGTGTATAGAATTTTAATTTTTCTCTGCATTATTTCACATTAATGCAGATGAAAACACCTGGTACATACTGTCATACTAGCTACTAGAAAAAGTATTTGAACTTGAAAATCTACTGTTAATTATAGAAAGTCGTTGATACTTGTGCTGAGAGTGTACTCCCTGACAAAGGCATGACAGGCATATGGACAAACTAACAGACAGACAGATGGACAGATGGATGGACATATTGATGGACAGATGGACTGACAGATGGACGGACAGGTGGATGGACAGATGGAAGGACAGATGGATGGACAGTTGGATGGACATAGGGACAGACAGATGGATGGACAGATGAACACATTAACCAAATTTGTTCTCCCTCACAATTAGTTGTGAATCAATCTGTTAGTTTGTCCATTACCTGTCATGCCTTTGTTTTTGCATTAACTTCCCTGAATATAATCTGATTTACACCAAATTGGTCTGTAGGATGGACAGAGGGACGGACAGATGGATGGACAGATGGACACATTAACCAAATTTGTTCTCCCTCACAATTAAGTTGTGAATCAAAAAAAAGTCAATGGTGTTGTAATATTTCCTGAGCAAGAACAAAAAGAAAAACTTTCCAAGCATTCATACGATCTAAGTTTACTTACAGACTCGACTGTCTTTTATGCCTGCCCACAACTCAGACTCTCCATCCATAAAACAGCATCAGCAAATTCCAAACAAAACCTGCTGATAGAAAGGAGACATTTAAAATGCAAAAATGGAATTTCAAGAATTTAACCAATTAAAATGGTTAACTTTGAAGCCAGGCATTCCATCATTATATATGTTGGAAAAATGGTATTGAAGAAACAGGAAACATATTGTCTCGTAAATAGACAAATTTATCTGTAAAAAAGGCTCAGCTGAAAACCATTGGCTGCTATCATTTGGCAAGTCTTATACAGTATTTAATTTTATATTGTGAGATAACAAAAATTATGTGGTAGTATGGCCATGGGCAGAAACAGTGTTAACAGAGGGAAGGATGAATTGTAGCAGAACGGGACACAATCCGTCCTGGTAACCAGGACAATTGGGTTTGTTTGCTGGTTTTATCACCCTGGGAACAACCAGGGTCATTTTGAGGCAGGTTCTGCTTGTATTAGGTGGTGACTACCTCACTAAACAACATACAGGAGGCCAGTCGCATGCCTTCTAGAGCAATTAATGCAAATTTAAGTGTCTTGTCCAAGGACACAATCAAGACACCACAGACAGATTCGTTTCTCAGCTTCCCGAGAAACACAAACCGATATGGCAGGGAGCGTCATGGTAACCAAGACAATTGGGTTTGATTGCTGGGTTTATCAGCCCGGAATGGCCAGGGTCATTTTGAGGCGGGATTTCCTTGTATTAATTGGTGACTACCTCATTGAACAACATACAGGAGGCCTGTCGCATGCCTTCCAGAGCAATTAGGGTAAAGTGTCTTGTCCAAGAACACAACCAGGACAACACAGACAGATTTGTTTCTTCAGAAACACAAACCGATATGGCAGGGAGAATTGAACCATGCACCCCGGATCTTTAGCTGAGGTTATGTGGTTGGCCTTTTAACCGACTGAGCTATCACGGCCCCCTCACCTGAGGTTACGTGGCCAGCACTCTAATCGACTGAGCTATTGAGGCCCCCTCACCTGAGGTTACGTGGCTGGCACTCTAATCAACTGAGCTATCGAGGCCCCCTCACCTGAGGTTACGTGGCTGGCACTCTAATCAACTGAGCTATCGAGGCCCCCTCACCTGAGGTTACGTGGCTGGCACTCTAATCAACTGAGCTATTGAGGCCCCCTCACCTGAGGTTACGTGGCTGGCACTCTAACTGACTGAGCTATTGAGGCCCCCTCACCTGAGGTTACGTGGCTGGCACTCTAACTGACTGAGCTATCGAGGCCCCCTCACCTGAGGTTACATGGCTGGCACTCTGACTGAGCTAATGAGGCCCCTCTGCCAATGTCAATTCGGGTATGTTCGTTTGTAACATATCTGGCGTAACTTTTGACCAACCTTCAGATTTTAACACGGGACTTGAAAGTCTTTAACAGAACTTTATGGAAAGTAAAATAAAATTACTGTGTTTTGAAATGAACAAATCTGGTAAAAACAGACAAACTGGACCACAGATTAACAAAAACAAAACTGATGATTCAAGTGCTTTAATCTGTGTGGAGTTTGGATGTTCTCTTGAATTTCTGTTCTTTTTTCATTCTCTCATATCTTATAAATTAGCAACTGAAAAACTGAGGTCAAGAAGAGGAGGTGTTACATTTAGTGTTATATAAGAGGCATTTGACCACATTTGACCACATACCACATTTGACCACATACATGTAATCTTGAAAATAAAAACATATTTACACAAAACAATGTTTAAAAGTAAATCTAGAAATGTGAAAATGCCATCATGCATAGATTTATATCAACAGGAGCAAAAGGTTTGAAATTGAAATGTTGCATATAGCAGGGAAGAGGTGGAGGTTTGGCAGAAATTCAGCTAATGAATTCCATATCACAATCTATTTCTACAATTAGATGATACCGCATAATGCTTTTTTGTGTTAATCACAAGCAGAAATAAACATATGTCAACACATATTTGAAAGCAATAAACAATGTCGATGGAGATATCGCGCCTCTGTGTACACACAGCTAATGGACAATCTACATGAATGTATTTGATGCTGGCGTTAGGCGGGACAGCTGTGGGGATGTCAGGTTTTTGTGTGTGTCGATCGAGATCTGCCACTGAATACAGCCAGCATCATTACGAAGGGAAAGCTTATTGAAAACAACAAAAACAGTACCCTTACTCTCAATTATAGCAATAACATCACTTTAAAATAATATTGACAAAAACTTAAAGTTTACAACTAGATAGTGTCGTGTACCGAAGTGTTTACACTCCAAAGGATGATGCTGGGGTTCAGATTATGAAATTAGAAAACAGACTGTTTCCAGTCGCGGTAACATTTGATTTGTTATTTCTTCCAAGGTTGTGTTTCTATAAATGTACTCCTAATTGCTAATACCTACTCTAAGCTGTATCACTGTAATTAGTCTTTGTCATCCCTATCAAATTCTTTACCTGCTAATGATACTGTACTTCATCCAAATTAATGGCTTCTTGTTCAACATTTTTTTGTACATTTCCCTTAAGGTCCTGCATTCCATCTTAATGAGATTTGTGCCTCATTTTCTAAAGAGTTCCACGCAATCATTTTGCATCAACAATTTTTTCAACGAGAGTCATCTTGAACACAAATGCCTTAAGTTTCACACCTGTGCACAGCAGAGGAGCTTCAGATCTCAAAACTTTTGGGCCCTAACCTTTCCAGAAATACAGGCCTTTTTAAATAATTAATATGAAAAGTTCCATTGACATAATTGTTAAAACTTAGATGTCTCCAAACTGTCATCTAAGATTTTATATAAGATGTGTGAATATCAAATAACAAATACAAAACAGAATCATACAAACACTGAGGGGAAATAGTATTGACTAACTGGGTAAGTCCTCACACTGAGGGGAAATAGTTTTGACTAACTGGGTTGGTCCCAACACTGAGGGGAAATAGTATTGACTAACATGGTTGTTCCCTACACGGAGGGGAAATAGTTTTGACTTACTTGGTTGGTCCCAACACTGAGGGGAAATTGTTTTGACTAACTTGGTTGGTCCCAACACTGAGGGGAAATAGTATTGACTAACTGGGTTGGTCCCAACACTGAGGGGAAATAGTTTTGACTAACTGGGTTGGTCCCAATACTGAGGGGAAATAGTATTGACTAACTGGGTTGGTCCCAACACTGAGGGGAAATAGTATTTACTAACTGGGTTGGTCCCAACACTGTAGGGGAAATAGTATTGACTTACTTGGTTGGTCCCAACACTGAGGGGAAATTGTTTTGACTAACTTGGTTGGTCCCAACACTGAGGGGAAATAGTATTGACTAACTGGGTTGGTCCCAACACTGAGGGGAAATAGTTTTGACTAACTGGGTTGGTCCCAATACTGAGGGGAAATAGTATTGACTAACTGGGTTGGTCCCAACACTGAGGGGAAATAGTATTTACTAACTGGGTTGGTCCCAACACTGTAGGGGAAATAGTATTGACTAACTGGGTTGGTCCCAACACTGCAGGGGAAATAGTATTGACTAACTGGGTTGGTCCCAACACTGAGGGGAAATAGTTTTGACTAACTGGGTTGGTCCCAACACTGCAGGGGAAATAGTATTGACTAAGTGGGTTGGTCCCAACACTGTGGGGAAATAGATTTGACTAACTGGGTTGGTCCCAACACTGAGGGGAAATAGTATTGACTAAGTGGGTTGGTCCCAACACTGAGGGGAAATTGTTTTGACTAACTTGGTTGGTCCCAACACTGAGGGGAAATAGTATTGACTAACTGGGTTGGTCCCAACACTGAGGGGAAATAGTTTTGACTAACTGGGTTGGTCCCAATACTGAGGGGAAATAGTATTGACTAACTGGGTTGGTCCCAACACTGAGGGGAAATAGTATTTACTAACTGGGTTGGTCCCAACACTGTAGGGGAAATAGTATTGACTAACTGGGTTGGTCCCAACACTGCAGGGGAAATAGTATTGACTAACTGGGTTGGTCCCAACACTGAGGGGAAATAGTTTTGACTAACTGGGTTGGTCCCAACACTGCAGGGGAAATAGTATTGACTAAGTGGGTTGGTCCCAACACTGTGGGGAAATAGATTTGACTAACTGGGTTGGTCCCTACACTGAGGGGAAATAGTTTTGACTAACAGGATTGGTCCCAACACTGCAGGGGAAATAGTATTGACTAACATGGTTGTTCCCTACACGGAGGGGAAATAGTTTTGACTAAGTGGGTTGGTCCCAACACTGAGGGGAAATAGTATTGACTAAGTGGGTTGGTCCCAACACTGCAGGGGAAATAGTATTGACTAACTGGGTTGGTCCCAACACTGTGGGGAAATAGATTTGACTAACTTGATTGGTCCCAACACTGAGGGGAAATAGTATTGACTAAATGGGTTGGTCCCAACACTGAGGGGAAATAGTTTTGACTAACTTGGTTGGTCCCAACACTGTGGGGAAATAGATTTGACTAACTTGATTGGTCCCAACACTGAGGGAAAATAGTATTGACTAACTGGGCTGATCCCAACACTGAGGGGAAATAGTATTGACTAACTGGGTTGGTCCCAACACTGAGGGGAAATAGTATTTACTAACTGGGTTTGTACCAACACTGAGGGGAAATAGTATTGACTAACTGGTTTGGTCCCAACACTGATGGGAAATAGTTTTGACTAACTGGGTTGGTCCCAACACTGAGGGGAAATAGTATTCAGACTAAGTGGGTCAGTCCCAACACAGAAGGGATATAGTGATGTCTATGGACTAATGGCCATGCATGTTTGTGCAATAATCTATGCGTACCTCCAGCAAAACCCAGATCTATACAAGTACACCGGAATCAGTGAGAAGTAGTATACAACAATCAAATACCTCGTCTCTAACCACAGGAATGCCACACTGTTTCTTTCCCTCCTGGTGAGAGAATAGATCCTGTTTGGACACATTAATTACATTCAGCATAAAATTCTGTATTTAAGAGTGTGATCAAGTTAAACAGCCAGTGAGTGTAAACTATTTAAATGGTGTTATAACTGTCAAAATGATTTCCCTCACACCACGCAGTACGTATAACACAGGCAACCTTCATGGCTAGCCTTGAACTGGGTGCCAATCTTGTAAATAATATTGAACAAATAAGCCAAATGCATGGGATTCGAAACATCAGCATGCAAAGCGCAGGTTTTATACGGAGAACAGATTTATCTTTAGAGCCACTGATTCAATACTTAATCCCTACCAGAATTAGACGTTAAGAGCAAATTAAATTCCTGCTAAGATTATAGACATTAAGAGCAAATTAAATTCCTGCCAGGATTTAGATGTTAAGAGCAAATTAAATTCCTGCCAGGATTACAGATTAAGAGCAAATTAAATTCCTGCCGGGATCAGACATTAGAGCACAAATAGTATTCCTACCAGGATAACGGACATTCAGAGCAAATTAAATTCCTGCCAAGATTATAGACATTAGAGCAAATTAAATTCATGGCAGGATTTAGACGTGAGGAGTAAATCAAATTCCTGCCAGGATTATAGACATTAGAGCAAATTAAATTCCTGCCAGGATTTAGACGTTAAGAGCAAATTAAATTCCTGCCAGCATAAGAAAGAGCAAATTAAATTCCTGCCAGGATCAGATATTAAGAGCAAACTAAATTCCTGCCAGGATTAGAATTTTAAAGAGCAAATTAAGGCCTCCAAAAGTATTGTCAATGCCACACAGCCATCTTTAGTTAAAATGTCAAAGACCATCAATTTTTCAAAATATTCAAAGTACAGAATAAATGCAAACTCAATATTCCCCTGTTGTACTAGTTGCGTCACATCACAAGGTGCCTGGTCAAGGTTAAAGGTCAAGGTTGTGGGATCACAGGGGTTTGCTATAACCATATGGTATTTGGATATGTGCTTTTCACATTTTCACATTATGCCACATAATTGTTGCTAGCCCCTGTGCTTGGTTTTGGTGATTTGTGTATTTTTGTCATGTTTTAAAATAAATGTGTATTTTTATGAATGAAATCATGAAACACACCCCAACTTCCTTTTCACATGTCACGACACATTCTAGTAGGAATACTATTGGTACATGTGTACTTTATAACGTCAATAGATATGAAGCAGGAGGTCTGCACACCCTTCAACAGAAATCAGCCTGATCGGGGCCTGGATTATATAACGGGCTACAGGAGACATCCCGTTTGAAATGTTTCCACATTTTCCTGTCACTACACCCTGTATGCATTGTCTTTTATATTTATGGATTGCATCGAGAAAAAAAAAAATGAAATAAGAAGTTTATCTTGTTGTAAGACAGACTGAAGGGTAGGAATGTAGCATTGTATATATGGAATGGTGTTTATAAAACACCAGTATACACAAAAACATTGGCATCTGACAATCGCAGATTCCGCATTTCTATTTCAAAGTTGATTGCGAAATGTTTGAAATTGAATCCATCCATAATTTTATCTGCCATTGATTTATCACACAAAATATATAGTGTTATCACCCCGAAATAACAATGTATAATGGACTTAATTAGATTTTATAGCCAGAAGTGTTCCCATTCTCTCAACAACTCCCTCCAACCCTGCGATCACGATGTTGATATGGAAGGAGTTTCCGCCCATGCATGGTATCCCTTACGAGGCATTCCTCAGGGCAGGTCCCCCTCCCTACAATTAGAGGGCCGTGTTCATAACTTACCCGTAACACAAGTATACTGGTGCAGCTGTCGTAATTAGCAGATGTAGTGTGTTAAGTATCAGTTGTGTACAAGTGTGATTCTCTACATCAGTTGTTACGGTAATATATGGCCCCGTTACCACTCAAGATCCAATCCCTTGGTTGTAAACAACTGTTTCTCCTTTTGATAATGGCAAAACAGCTTCAATTGTGATAAAAGGAAAACTTCTCTACAGTTATATGTTATGAGTGACAAATTCATTCTTGATTTTTATGATGTATTGGAGTATATCAATTTTATAGTCATTAATAAAATTTTACTCTAATGTCAGTCTACCAGTCCTGACATATTTTGACATTATTGCAACAGTGCACCTACATCAGTGGTTGTAATAAGATTTGGACATTTAACCGATGTCTTCAAAGTCTGTCTACATATGCTTTATCCATTTTTGTAATAACTTGTCTATAGCTAAGTATATAACCATACATACATGATATGAACTGAAATTTATCAGTACTGTCAGACAAGATATTTTCCACTGAAGGAATGACTGCTGAGTGTTTGATCAAATTACACGTTTTATTCTCATATCAATTATTTATAGAGATCACTGTCCTGATACAAAGTAAGTACAAAATGTACATTTATTATTAAACCATATATATGCTATGACTTAATTGACTTTAATGGTTAATTGTGAACAGGTAGCTTCTGGTAAAATAGTACAGAAGATAAGATCTGAGGAAAAGGTCAAAATATAGGTCACAGTGACCTATTTTTTACCATAGAGAACATGACTTATCCCAAGAGGCCAACTTTTGTGAATCCAATATAAAATTAGCCAGGAGATGTTTCGTGGATGATGTTTTACATGGAACGGACAGATTTAACACCCTAGTTCTCTACCATAGTGGATATGGTGGTAAGAGTAGGGATAGACTTATTACTAATGAGGTACAGTCACTATTCTCACAGTGTATGACTACACTAGCAGACTCTCTACAGGTCTGCCTCGTCAATCCAGTCATCACTAACTAGAATCCCTATAATACTACAGAGCCTTAATCTCTGGAGACAGAATGTTTTCATCTTATTCTGTAGAAATGCAGCTGTTTTACAAAACAGACACTAAAACAGAAAACAAGGGTGGCTGAGAAACACAGAATTTGAAATATAACTTGAATACTTTTTTTATTTTTATTTTTTTTAAACAACTTATGAAGGGGGTTGTGTGCTACTTGATTGAGTGTTCCTCATGCGCTGACGTTTATCAGTATTCTGTACACACACCCCACCCCCATGTTGTTTTAGGTCATTTATACCTCTCCTAGATGGTATTACAGGATTTCCTCTCCAATCCTCCACACCTTCAACAAATAATCGCTTCTCCTCCCAAAACTGTAAAATGAAATATTGTCCTCTGATTGACCTCTTGGTCATCATCTCAGGTTCCTCAGCCGATATTACATCAGCGTGTTCAGAATTTCCTCAACACAAATTAAAACCATTCCTACAGTCTCATAACAAACTCCACTATCAGTGATAATAAACCTCAAACTACCCATACAAAACTGCAGAAAATCCATCATAAATACAATGACCTTCACTTCTCATATCTCCTGTTTGTACTTCAGTAAATGATACAGACTTACCGTGAAGGCCACATCACTTACATTGCACAACAACTGAAAAATTCCTCCCTTTGTTTGATACACACTCATCCTCTGTCACCACCACTGATACAAGATCTGCGTAAAAATGCTCGCCTCCTACCATGTTTACCCTGCAATAAGCCCAGTGGGCCAATGCTTCAATGTTTATCCTGCAATGAGCCCAGTGGGCCAATGCTACCATGTTTACCCTGCAATAAGTCCAGTGGGCCAATTCTACCATGTTTATCCTGCAATAAGCCCAGTGGGCCAATACTACCATGTTTATCCTGCAATAAGCCCAGTGGGCCAATGCTACCATGTTTATCCTGCAATAAGCCCAGTGGGCCAATGCTACCATGTTTATCCTGCAATAACCCCAGTGGGCCAATGCAACCATGTTTACCCTGCAATAAGCCCAGTGGGCCAATGCTACCATGTTTATCCTGCAATAACCCCAGTGGGCCAATGCAACCATGTTTATCCTTCAATAAGCTCAGTGGGCCAGTATTACCATGTTTACCCTGCAATAAGCCCAGTGGGCCAATACTACCATGTTTATCCTGCAATAAGCCCAGTGGGCCAATGCTACCATGTTTATCCTGCAATAAGCCCAGTGGGCCAATGCTACCATGTTTATCCTGCAATAAGCCCAGTGGGCCAATGCAACCAGGTTAACCCTGCAATAAGCCCAAAGGGCTAATGCTACCATGTTTACCCTGCAATAAGTCCAGTGGGCCAATACTACCATGTTTAACCCGCAATAAGCCCAGCGGGCCAACGCTACCATGTTTATCCTGCAGTAAGCTCAGAGGGTCAATGCTACCATGTTTATCCTGCAATAAGCCCAGCGGGCCAATGCAACCATGTTTATCCTGCAGTAAGCTCAGAGGGTCAATGCTACCATGTTTATCCTGCAATAAGCCCAGTGGGCCAATACTACCATGTTTACCCTGCAATAAGCCCAGTGGGCCAATACTACCATGTTTATCCTGCAATAAGCCCAGTGGGCCAATGCTACCATGTTTATCCTGCAATAAGCCCAGTGGGCCAATACTACCATGTTTACCCTGCAATAAGCCCAGTGGGCCATTAATGCTACCATGTTTATCCTGCAATAAGCCCAGTGGGCCAATGCTACCATGTTTATCCTGCAATAAGCCCAGTGGGCCAATGCTACCATGTTTATCCTGCAATAAGCCCAGTGGGACAATACTACCATGTTTATCCTCTAATAAGCCCAGTGGGCCAATCTAAAATCTTGACTCTAAGCAGACTTAAGTTTGGTTTTGAATAGTTTAACGTCCTACCAACTACTACAGTCATTTAAGGACAATCTCCCTTAATACATTTTGTGCTAGCTGCATACATGTGATCACATGATGTATATGTATTTTGGGAGGCTGTGTTGTTTGTGCTTAAGGCTCAGTCAGATAGCTGGGAGTAATTCTACTGATGCTGACTTTATAGTGCTACCTCACTGAAGCATACTGCCGAAGACACATAGCAGGACACCCCACCTGGTCACATTATACTGACAACAGGCGAAAGGCAAATGTTCCGCCTGAACCAAAGGCCAAAACTGAGGCAGGGCAAAAGGAGATATTAGGAAGGTGTTTACAGTGAACAGAACAGATCCCAAATTTAGTCACCTCTTACGATAATGCTATCACTGGCAGCAACACACAGGTACATTTCAATTCTTAAGTCCTATGATGTTATATGTTTTTCTATAAGTACTATCACCTGGCAATAAACACGACACCTACCTTACTTTGACCAGTTTCTGTAGATGTAATTCTGTACAATATGACTGGTCTCCTCTTGTCATTCCCTACAAAACAAATATACATTTGTTACTTACTGTATTTTACTGGGTGTATAAGCCCATGTTCAGGGATAAGCCCTGAACCTCCCTGCTATTTTTCACATTTTATGTTTTGGCCCATATTCAGAAATAAGCCCATCCCCACTATTGAATGTCTAATCCCAAATGGAAAAAAAAATAAAACGAAAAAGATGTTGGGGAAACGAGTAGACTAATCTAGATTCTATTTTTTGTAAAAAAAACGATTTTATTTTCAAATGAAAAAACCCAGATCTTTTTACCTAATGAAAAACGATCCTTTTAGATTTCAAAGTAAAATATATTTCTTTTTCATACTTTTAACATTTATTTTTTTTGCAAAGCCAAATGGATTAATTGAGTCCGAATATTACATATCGACAGAGCCAATTTCAAAATGAGGCTATACAGTACTAAATTATATAAAAATATCAAGGTATTGTAATCAACTGGTAGAACATTTAAATTTTATTTGTCCAGATAATAGGTCTTTAGATAGTCTAAATTTCTCTTTTGATAATATTACAATGGGTTTTTTTATAAAGAATTTAATATATTGACCTGATTATCATATATAAATAATCTTCATTTAATACTGCATAGTGCATAGAGGCCGAAACAATTAAGAAAATTGGTTAATTTTACATGATTAGGAGAGTTAGGGGCTTGTATATACACCTTATCATTAGCTTCAAGCTATCTTAGCAAGAATTTTAATTTTTTAAAGACATATTTGAATTATCTAACTGACATGTCTTTCATTATAAAAAGTTATTTAAATTAAACATTCCGCTAAAATATATAAATTCATATAAAAATTATCTGATATTTATTTCCAACACAAAAATGTGCCAAATCCTTATCTTAATTTGTATAAGCCTGTTTTGTTTTTGGGAGCGGTTCTACATGTAAATGAAGTATTTGTGAGATGTCCAAACACAACTGCTGGCAGGAACATTTATTACATTCCTACCTAATCTGAAACCTATATTTGTAAAGTAATACATGTAAAATTGTGGCAATTCATCTTATTATCAGCATTTCTTTTAAGTAGATTTTTAATGATTTTCTTTTTTACTTTATACATAATGGGTTTAATTTGTCGAGATTTAAGTTCAAATAGTTTCAAAAAGTGACTGATAACTGGCTGATGTTTTGCTGTGACACATGCACCATTGATCAGGCTATTGTGTGATATGGCGCCATATTGTTTGACACTTGTTACATGGTAGATTACAGACGTCTCAAAGTTAAATCACCAAAAACCTGCTTAGCATTTTATAGTGTTATAATTATAAGTGTCAGTAACGAAATTGTTTATTTGTCCATTGTTTTACAGAACTATCATGTATATTAAAATTAAATACTATCTACAATCTGAGATGTATATCAATATCATGTACAACCACTATTTGTAGCAGGAATTCCTCTGTAGCTAGTGGTAGGATGTTTAATTTGAGAGCGAGAGGTCACTGGTTCGAGCCAAAGCGCGGGCTGGGCATTTTTCATTAGTCCTTCTTTTATAGTTTTGGTGCCGTTGACCACTCCATGTGAAACTATCAGAGATTGAGAGGCTTCCTTGGAGCTGAAGAACCTGGGTTGTGGTTGCATTCAGGGCTGAATACTTTGTGAAATAGGAAGTAATTTAAATGTAAAGTGGATAGTATAGGTCACCTAATAAGCAATGGCTAAGGGGCTTTATACAGGTTGATTATTATAAAGTTAAACCTTGATATACGGTAATGCCACCGATTTGTTTTACCACTTTGCTCAATTCTAATCATAATATATCTCTTGGAACCCATTTTCCAATCCTATTTATTCATTATCAGTTTCCCTTGATTTCCCATCATATTCAACATAATGCCAAAATGTCACAGAAATTGTACCAACATGGCAGTATAACTAGGTTCTACTTACATGTATACAAGTACATAATACTTTCACCTCTACTAATCATTCCTTTACAGAGAGACTAAAATTCTTTACAAGTTTGAGATAATGTATACTTACATGTCAATGTACTGTTAGTAGTCTATACCCCAGCATTCCAGGAATTCCAACAGTGTGGACTATCAACAGGATTCGGAGACAAGAGGTGAACTAACAGTTCTGGTCTGGTACTTTGTCCTGAGGTGAGTGAACTAACAGTTCTAGTCTGGTACATTGGCTCAAGGTGAGTGAACTAACAGATCTAGTCTGGTACATTGTCCTGAGGTGAGTGAACTAACAGTTCTAGTCTGGTGCATTGTCACAAGGTGAGTGAACTAACAGATCTAGTCTGGTACATTGGCTCAAGGTGAGTGAACTAACAGTTCTAGTCTGGTACATTGTCCCAAGGTGAGTGAACTAACAGTTCTAGTCTGGTACATTGTCCTGAGGTGAGTGAACTAACAGATCTAGTCTGGTACATTGTCCTGAGGTGAGTGAACTAACAGTTCTAGTCTGGTACATTGTCCTAAGGTGAGTGAACTAACAGTTCCGGTCTGGTACATTGTCCTGAGGTGAGTGAACTAACAGTTCTAGTCTGGTACATTGTCCCAAGGTGAGTGAACTAACAGTTCTAGTCTGGTACATTGTCCTGAGGTGAGTGAACTAACAGATCTAGTCTGGTACATTGTCCCAAGGTGAGTGAACTAACAGTTCTAGTCTGGTACATTGTCCTAAGGTGAGTGAACTAACAGTTCTAGTCTGGGACATTGTCCCGAGGTGAGTGAACTAACAGATCTAGTCTGGTACATTGTCCTGAGGTGAGTGAACTAACAGTTCTAGTCTGGTACATTGTCCCAAGGTGAGTGAACTAACAGATCTAGTCTGGTACATTGTCCTGAGGTGAGTGAACTAACAGTTCTAGTCTGGTACATTGTCCTGAGGTGAGTGAACTAACAGTTCTAGTCTGGTACATTGTCCTAAGGTGAGTGAACTAACAGTTCTAGTCTGGTACATTGTCCCGAGGTGAGTGAACTAACAGATCTAGTCTGGTACATTGTCCTGAGGTGAGTGAACTAACAGTTCTAGTCTGGTACATTGTCCCAAGGTGAGTGAACTAACAGATCTAGTCTGGTACATTGTCCTGAGGTGAGTGAACTAACAGTTCTAGTCTGGTACATTGTCCTGAGGTGAGTGAACTAACAGTTCTAGTCTGGTACATTGTCCTGAGGTGAGTGAACTTACAGTTCTAGTCTGGTACATTGTCCCAAGGTGAGTGAACTAACAGTTCTAGTCTGGTACATTGTCCCAAGGTGATTGAACTAACAGTTCTAGTCTGGTACATTGTCCTGAGGTGAGTGAACTAACAGTTCTAGTCTGGTACATTGTCCCAAGGTGAGTGAACTAACAGTTCTAGTCTGGTACATTGTCCTGAGGTGAGTGAACTAACAGTTCTAGTCTGGTACATTGTCCCAAGGTGAGTGAACTAACAGTTCTAGTCTGGTACATTGTCCTGAGGTGAGTGAACTAACAGTTCTAGTCTGGTACATTGTCCTGAGGTGAGTGAACTAACAGTTCTAGGCTGGTACATTGTCCTGAGGTGAGTGAACTAACAGTTTGGTCTGGTACATTGTCCCAAGGTGAGTGAACTAACAGTTCTAGTCTGGTACATTGTCCTGAGGTGAGTGAACTAACAGTTCTAGTCTGGTACATTGTCCCAAGGTGAGTGAACTAACAGTTCTAGTCTGGTACATTGTCCTGAGGTGAGTGAACTAACAGTTCTAGTCTGGTACATTGTCCTGAGGTGAGTGAACTAACAGTTCTAGTCTGGTACATTGTCCTGAGGTGAGTGAACTAACAGTTCTAGTCTGGTACATTGTCCTGAGGTGAGTGAACTAACAGTTCTAGTCTGGTACATTGTCCTGAGGTGAGTGAACTAACAGTTCTAGTCTGGTACATTGTCAATAGGTGAGTGAACTAACAGTTTGGTCTGGTACATTTTCCCAAGGTGAGTGAACTAACAGTTCTAGTCTGGTACAGTGTCCTGAGGTGAGTGAACTAACAGATCTAGTCTGGTACATTGTCCTGAGGTGATTAAACTAACAGTTCTAGTCTGGTACATTGTCTCAAGGTGAGTGAACTAACAGTTCTAGTCTGGTACATTGTCCCAAGGTGAGTGAACTAACAGTTCTAGTCTAGTACATTGTCCTGAGGTGAGTGAACTAACAGTTCTCTTCTGGTACATTGTCATAAGGTGAGTGAACTAACAGTTATAGTCTGGTACATTGTCCCAAGGTGAGTGAACTAACAGTTCCGGTCTGGTACAGTGTCCTGAGGTGAGTGAACTAACAGTTCTAGTCTGGTACATTGTCCTGAGGTGAGTGAACTAACAGTTCTAGTCTGGTACATTGTCCCAAGGTGAGTGAACTAACAGTTTGGTCTGGTACATTGTCCTAAGGTGAGTGAACTAACAGTTCCGGTCTGGTACATTGTCCTGAGGTGAGTGAACTAACAGATCTAGTCTGGTACATTGTCCCGAGGTGAGTGAACTAACAGTTTGGTCTGGTACATTGTCCTGAGGTGAGTGAACTAACAGATCTAGTCTGGTACATTGTCCCAAGGTGAGTGAACTAACAGTTCTAGTCTAGTACATTGTCCTGAGGTGAGTGAACTAACAGTTCTCTTCTGGTACATTGTCATAAGGTGAGTGAACTAACAGTTATAGTCTGGTACATTGTCCCAAGGTGAGTGAACTAACAGTTCCGGTCTGGTACAGTGTCCTGAGGTGAGTGAACTAACAGTTCTAGTCTGGTACATTGTCCTGAGGTGAGTGAACTAACAGTTCTAGTCTGGTACATTGTCCCAAGGTGAGTGAACTAACAGTTTGGTCTGGTACATTGTCCTAAGGTGAGTGAACTAACAGTTCCGGTCTGGTACATTGTCCTGAGGTGAGTGAACTAACAGTTTGGTCTGGTACATTGTCCTGAGGTGAGTGAACTAACAGATCTAGTCTGGTACATTGTCCCAAGGTGAGTGAACTAACAGTTCTAGTCTAGTACATTGTCCTGAGGTGAGTGAACTAACAGTTCTCTTCTGGTACATTGTCATAAGGTGAGTGAACTAACAGTTATAGTCTGGTACATTGTCCCAAGGTGAGTGAACTAACAGTTCCGGTCTGGTACATTTTCCTGAGGTGAGTCAATTAACAGATCTAGTCTGGTACATTGTTCTGAGGTGAGTGAACTAACAGATCTAGTCTGGTACATTGTCCCAAGGTGAGTGAACTAACAGATCTAGTCTGGTACATTGTCCTGAGGTGATTGAACTAACAGTTCTAGTCTGGTACATTGTCTCAAGGTGAGTGAACTAACAGTTCTAGTCTGGTACATTGTCCCAAGGTGAGTGAACTAACAGTTCTAGTCTAGTACATTGTCCTGAGGTGAGTGAACTAACAGTTCTCTTCTGGTACATTGTCATAAGGTGAGTGAACTAACAGTTATAGTCTGGTACATTGTCCCGAGGTGAGTGAACTAACAGTTCCGGTCTGGTACAGTGTCCTGAGGTGAGTGAACTAACAGTTCTCTTCTGGTACATTGTCCTGAGGTGAGTGAACTAACAGTTCTAGTCTGGTACATTGTCCCAAGGTGAGTGAACTAACAGTTTGGTCTGGTACATTGTCCTAAGGTGAGTGAACTAACAGTTCCGGTCTGGTACATTGTCCTGAGGTGAGTGAACTAACAGATCTAGTCTGGTACATTGTCCTGAGGTGAGTGAACTAACAGTTTGGTCTGGTACATTGTCCTGAGGTGAGTGAACTAACAGTTCTAGTCTGGTACATTGTCCCAAGGTGAGTGAACTAACAGTTTGGTCTGGTACATTGTCCCAAGGTGAGTGAACTAACAGTTCCGGTCTGGTACATTGTCCTGAGGTGAGTGAACTAACAGATCTAGTCTGGTACATTGTCCCAAGGTGAGTGAACTAACAGTTCTAGTCTAGTACATTGTCCTGAGGTGAGTGAACTAACAGTTCTCTTCTGGTACATTGTCATAAGGTGAGTGAACTAACAGTTATAGTCTGGTACATTGTCCCAAGGTGAGTGAACTAACAGTTCCGGTCTGGTACATTTTCCTGAGGTGAGTCAATTAACAGATCTAGTCTGGTACATTGTCCTGAGGTGAGTGAACTAACAGATCTAGTCTGGTACATTGTCCCAAGGTGAGTGAACTAACAGATCTAGTCTGGTACATTGTCCTAAGGTGAGTGAACTAACAGTTCTAGTCTGGTACATTGTCCTGAGGTGAGTGAACTAACAGTTCTAGTCTGGTACATTGTCCTGAGGTGAGTGAACTAACAGTTTGGTCTGGTACATTGTCCTGAGGTGAGTGAACTAACAGTTCTAGTCTGGTACATTGTCCCAAGGTGAGTGAACTAACAGTTCTAGTCTAGTACATTGTCCTGAGGTGAGTGAACTAACAGTTCTCTTCTGGTACATTGTCCTGAGGTGAGTGAACTAACAGTTATAGTCTGGTACATTGTCCCAAGGTGAGTGAACTAACAGTTCCGGTCTGGTACATTGTCCTGAGGTGAGTGAACTAACAGTTCTAGTCTGGTACATTGTCCTGAGGTGAGTGAACTAACAGATCTAGTCTGGTACATTGTCCTAAGGTGAGTGAACTAACAGTTCTAGTCTGGTACATTGTCCTGAGGTGAGTGAACTAACAGTTCTAGTCTAGTACATTGTCCTGAGGTGAGTGAACTAACAGTTCTAGTCTGGTACATTGTCCTAAGGTGAGTGAACTAACAGTTTGGTCTGGTACATTGTCCTGAGGTGAGTGAACTAACAGTTCTAGTCTGGTACATTGTCCTGAGGTGAGTGAACTAACAGATCTAGTCTGGTACATTGTCCTGAGGTGAGTGAACTAACAGATCTAGTCTGGTAGATTGTCCTAAGGTGAGTGAACTAACAGTTCCGGTCTGGTACATTGTCCTGAGGTGAGTGAACTAACAGTTCTAGTCTGGTACATTGTCCTGAGGTGAGTGAACTAACAGTTCTCTTCTGGTACATTGTCCCAAGGTGAGTGAACTAACAGTTCCGGTCTGGTACATTGTCCTGAGGTGAGTGAACTAACAGTTCTAGTCTGGTACATTGTCCTGAGGTGAGTGAACTAACAGTTTGGTCTGGTACATTGTCCTGAGGTGAGTGAACTAACAGTTCTAGTCTGGTACATTGTCCCAAGGTGAAGTGAACTAACAGTTCTAGTCTGGTACAGTGTCCTGAGGTGAGTGAACTAACAGATCTAGTCTGGTACATTGTCCTGAGGTGAGTGAACTAACAGTTCTGGTCCAGTGCATTGTCCTAAGGTGAATAACTAACAGATCTAGTCTGGTACATTGTCCTGAGGTGACTGAACTAACAGTTCTAGTCTAGTACATTGTCCCGAGGTAATGAACTAACAGTTCTAGTCTGGTACATTGTCCCAAGGTGAGTGAACTAACAGTTCTGATCTTGTACATTGTCATAAGACTAATTTAACTAGCAGTCGCGATCTGGTACAACTTTGTAAGGTTTTTATTAGAACACTGGTTTTGATGTTCCATATATTGGTTAAATCAAAATACAGAATCAGTGTTGATTTGAACCACAGCAGTGTGATGCATGTGTTTGACCAATTCAATAATCTATATTAATGAGTTACTTCCCTTTACATCATTTCAGATAACAAGGACATTATTAGATAAAACATTCATTTCATTGACTAATTGTTGTTTTTTTTTCAAAATGTCATTGTAATGCAGTCTTAATAACTAGAGATGTTCTGTGTTATGTTAAAGATTCTAATTCATGCAGTTCTGATGCAGAATGTAATCCAATACATTCTTTGTGGTTTCATTTTGCTAATTAGCTAGTAGTTAATGCATATCTGCTAATTAGTCTAGAGCTAGCTTTGTACATCACATGCATACATTTTTTTAAACACTTGATGTCTTAATCTCACTTTATTATTTTGAACAATTTCATTAAAACATTATAATTCAAAATTGATTTGATATTTTTTTTTAACAGGAATAGTTGTAGAGCTCACCTAAAGATGTAGCTGTGTACAGATTGTCATACAGATATATATACAAATCCTGTATGTAACAAGGATCTGTAACAGCGGAGTCCACACACATCTGGGCAATAGCTTCACACTTTTAAGATATTCATTGCTGATTTCATGGGAAGTTCAAAGACAAATATGAAAAGCTGATATAAACTTCACATTTCTTTGGTTTGATGTTTCCTGCTGATAAGAGGAAGGTGTAAACATTTTTTAATATTGAGACACGACCAAATCTTACAGTTATGTTTTAAAGACCACCAGAGCGAGGGGATTAACCTTAGTAAAAATGAATACTTCACAGGATGGCATTTACATCAACATTTATTTTGCTTTCTCGCCACTGGTTTTGGTCTTGTGACAAGAATTCCATTCATGATATTTAAAGAGATCTCAAAAAATTAAAAACGATTGAATGTTAAGTCCTGAAGATATAGAGGATGACATCACTCCAAATCACACAGTAAATCAACTGATATTTATTAACTATCAGATGATCAAAATTAAAAGATTTAAATGTACACTTATATATATAACATGTTAGAACTAGTGTGGGCAGGATGTTTGCCTTGAGAGCAAGAGGTCACCAGTTCAAGGTTCAGTGTGGGCAGGATGTTTGCCTTGAGAGCAAGAGGTCACCAGTTCAAGGTTCAGTGTGGGCAGGATTTTTGTCTTGAGAGCAAGAGGTCACTAGTTCAAGGTTCAGTGTGGGCAGGATGTTTGCCTTGAGAGCAAGAGGTCACCAGTTCAAGGTTCAGTGTGGGCAGGATTTTTGTCTTGAGAGCAAGAACGCAAGAGGTCACTAGTTCAAGGTTCAGTGAGGGCAGGATTTTTGTCTTGAGAGCAAGAGGGCAAGAGGTCACTAGTTCGAGGTTCAGTGTGGGCAGGATGTTTGTCTTGAGAGCAAGAACGCAAGAGGTCACTAGTTCAAGGTTCAGTGTGGGCAGGATTTTTGTCTAGAGAGCAAGAGGTCACTAGTTCAAGGTTCAGTGTGGGCAGGATGTTTGTCTTGAGAGCAAGAGGTCACTAGTTCAAGGTTCAGTGTGGGCAGGATTTTTGTCTAGAGAGCAAGAGGTCACTAGTTCAAGGTTCAGTGTGGGCAGGATGTTTGTCTTGAGAGCAAGAGGTCACTAGTTCAAGGTCCAGTGTGGACAGGATGTTTGTCTTGAGAGCAAGAGGGCAAGAGGTCACTAGTTCGAGGTCCAGTGTGGGCAGGGGAGCCAAAGAGCCTGGAAGTATAGAGTATAGATCTCTCTTCTAACTCAGCCTAGTTGTAGGATGGTGACTCCAAGAGCGAGAAGTTGCTAGTTCGAGGCCTGGCAAGTATTTTTCATTACTCCATCCTATTACAGATGTACATAGGCGACACTGACAATGTACCCAATTCATCACAAAGAAGTGAACTAAACAGTTAATTTGTCACATTTTTTCAAATACATGTATTCCCTCAATTGTCTTACACTATAAATAAGTATACTGGCTATTGCCTGGGTATTGCTAAAGCAATACAGGTCCCCTACTGGCCCCATCTAAATATAGTAAAAGTGACCTTTACTTTGACCGAAAACCCTGAAACTCAAACTTGTCCGAGATATAATGGTCCTTGATCAATTTGTGAAGTTTGATCAAAATCAATTATGGAATGAATCCACTAGAGCGCTGACAAACTTCGGCATTACGATCGTATGTACAAGTTTACAAGACGGACAGAGATTGGTTCGGTTTGTTTTTGTTTAACGTCCTATTAATAGCCAGGGTAATTTAAGGACGTGTCAGGTTTTGGAGGTGGAGGAAAGCCAGAGTACCCGGAGAAAAAACACCGGCCTACGGTCAGTACCTGGCAACTTCCCCAAGTAGGTTTCAAACTCGCAACCCAGAGGTGGAGGGCTAGTGATAAAGTGTCGGGACACCTTAACCACTCGGCCACCGCAGCCCCTTAGATGGACAGAGAGGAAACCTATTGTCCCCTAGGTTTCACCAGAAGGGGACTAATAATGTACACAACATAACACACATGCAAAGAGTCAATCAATTTTATTGATAACAAGTATAATTATTGACAGACTTCTATAAAAAATATCTCTTATCACTCTAATAATTAGGTCATGATTGCAACAGAGCTGATATACATGGTGTATTGTACTTGAAAGACAAAGGAGGAATATATAGCATATGTCACTAGAGTTAACAAAATTGTTATACAAGATATTTCATTTTATATGAATGATAGATATGTACACAAGCTGAAACTACTATTTAAAGTAAAACGTGTATATGTACACTGTAAATTTTATTTCGATGAATATTTGTAGATATTGAGACTGTACAAAATTTGAAAGTTACATCATTTACATCTTCACACCATATAATAGTACATTTCTGTAATGTACATTGTATCTATTATAAAAAGCATAAATTGTACATTGTATCTATAATACAAAGTAGGCATTGTACATTGTATCTATAATACAAAGTAGGCATTGTACATTGTATCTATAATACAAAGTAGGCATTGTACATTGTACCAATTATGTAAAGTATACATTGTACATTTTAATCTATTATAAAAAGTATACATTGTATCGATTATAAAAAGTATACATTGTACATTGTATATCATACCAGAAATACAACGACCCATTGTATTCATATTTTGTACCTGGGTATATGCAGTACCTACCATACAAATAATAAAATGAATACTTACATATAACCTAGCTATAACTAATACCTGATATCTATCTATATATATAAACAAGACATATATAGGAGGACTCACTTACCTTCTACAAACTTTATTACTAAAGTACATTTTATCCCATTTACACTCTTACTGTAAAATTTTGATATTGTTTATATTTCACTGGTGTTGTTTTCATTTACGTCAGTTCATTTATTCATTTTTTAAAAGGACATATTTTTGTAATTAACGGTAACTCATTTGCTTACCTAAGTTAGAGATTGAACATAATTGTAAGCCTTGTTTATACAAAATATATCTGATACAGTAATATTCCATTTTCCCCAGGACTGAGGAAAACATGTTTATCTTGACCAACAAACAAAAATAACAACGAAATTGATTGGATACTTCGTATTATTGCTTCATTTTTTTCCAATTATCTTCAATAAATAAAAAAAAAATATTCCTAAAATTGACTAACCATGCAGCTATCATGTACTGTTTTGGTAATACAGCGCCATTAAAATTTTACTTTTATTATCCACCAAAGAATTCCCACAAAGGGAGGAAACTCAGCAGTGATAAAACGTCACAGAAGATTCATGATGTAAATATATTATACAAAACTATAACAGAAATAAAAGAACAACAAAAAGCTAATAATAAAAATAATCATGTATAAAGGATTGAAGTGACCCTTAGTTACATGTTTACTATCAGATCGCTGATTCACCAATTTGTAATATTAAATCTTAGGCAACGCCATGTGAATAATAATATGAACATATGCATCATTTAATTTTCTCAACTATCAATGAAAGTAGCTTTCTTATACATAAATATTGGAGAAAAATGATTTTGAAATTGTTCATATAACCTCATTAAAATAGGAGTCAATATTTTAGTAGTGAGAAACTAACTTTGAAATTTCAAAAAAAAGAAAAAAAATATATAATAAAATATCACGGTATATAAGTAAAACTGTGTACTAGATATAGCAGTAATTATAGACTTAAAAACATCACACTCAGCACTAGTTTTAGCATGTACATACATACATGTATGTTTAAGGGTGAACAACCTGTTAACACTCCTTGATAACATCTTCATTCTTCTAGTCATAAAATAATGTACTTCATTTTGTGTTATTTTTGAATGATAAGCAAATTATCAAATAGATTGTCAATAATTTTAAAGATTTCACACAGTAACATGCTGTTAAATTACCTACAAGGATAACATCAAAGTGTCATCAATTTCAAAAACACTATTATTTATAGCTTTAGCCAATTTTTAGACAAAAGACGGTGTAATTATAATTTGAATTATCTAAAAAATGAGATTTATTTAATGAGATAAAGTAACAAGACTAGACGATCGATGGTGAAAAAATCTTCTGACAGCACTATTTTTTATCAAATTCAAAAAGGTATTCATATTTATTGGTAGTATTACTGGTAAGTTCAGGAAAACATGCCATGGATATTTCCTCAATCATAAGCAAAGAATGCTTCTCCAACACAAGTTTTAGAAACGATACAAGAATATCTTCTCCCTTTGATCCAAGGTAATTCTATGATACAAGCTTGCATGAGAATCGAGACAAGAATAGTCTCCCTTTGATCCAAGGTAATTCTATGATACAAGCTTGCATGAGAATCAAGACAAGAATGGTCTCCCTTTGATCCAAGGTAATTCTTTGATACAAGCTTGCATGAGAATCGAGACAAGAATAGTCTCCCTTTGATCCAAGGTAATTCTATGATACAGGTTTGCATGAGAATTGAGACAAGAATTGTCTCCCTTTATCTAAAACCAAGCTTTCAAACATTACATGTCTGCATGAGGACCGAGACAAGAATGGTCTCCCTTTGATCCAAGGTAAAGTCTGCGTGGGAATTGAGACAAGAATAGACTCTTGTTGACCCAAGTTAATTTTATGATACAAGTCTGCGATGGAATTGTGAAAGAATAAGAATTGAGAAAATGTTTTCCCTTTGATCCAAGGCCATGGCATGCTATGATACAAATCTGAGATTTAAGACAAGAGTAATCTCCCTTTGATTCAAGGCCATACTTTACAACAGACTAATTCCCATAGTTCTACATGCAGTGTTATTTTTATCTTGACTATTTTATCTAATATGTACTGTATTACGATGAATAACATTCTCGAGCTCTTGATCTGTATATACACCTTATACCTAAACTAAAATGTACACATCTCCTTAAATTATCTTCATATAACTAATACATAGATAATAGTATTAACATATGTATAAGGAATGTTTTTATTTCTTTAAACGAATAAATTCAGGATGTTATACTTTAAAGAATTCCTACATTAGTCACTGAATATCAAATTACAAATCACTCTACCTACAATATATACGATAACAATTTAACATCTGAGCACAAAATCCTGTCATCACCATCTATATCCTGGCTATATATCTAAATACATTTTCTTCTTTACAAAGTGGAGATTTAAAATACTAAACCGGTATTTACAATAAAGGATTTCTAGGCATTATAATTCTCCTTGGAAAAGTTATTACAAATATATGCTTATTATATACACCCGTTGTATTTTTCTCATGAGACAATTCTATAAAAGAATGAATTCCTGTGCCAAACTCCACCTTCAGTAACTTACCAATGTTTGCAAATACTTTCCAAAAATAAATGTAATTTTAAGAGACAAATTTTATCGGACTGAGTGTTTGTAGCCTTCATAAAAAAAAACCCAAAAAACCAACTTATACTAAATGAATAAAGGTATACATTGATAAACTATGTAATATGCAAATAAACAAATCTATGGCACCAATTATTGGTTGTTTAAATCAGACAGCTTGTCAGATGATGTATATATTTTAAGATAATACAACTTCTGTAATTGTAAACTAGGTATTTATTAGTTTAATTTAATACATTTGTTATGACCTTTTAATTAATTACTGAAAACTAAAGATAAACAGTCTATATATGGATGTGGTTGATGTGGTTAACAGAGGTTTTAGGAGCTTTTTTTTATTGATAGAGGTTAATAATATTGGTAAATATAAATCACTGATGACTCTATAATGCATGCTTTAATCAGCTTTAGTATAGCACTACTCAAAACCGTAATATGTTAAATTTTAAATCTACTGTTTTAGATCTAAAACATCTATGCTGTAATATGTAAGTATTTTTACAGTTTAATATATACTTCTTTGTATATGTACAGGTATATTTTTCCCTTTGCCACAGACGATTTACATTAAAATTGCTTCTTTTTCATTCTGGAATGAAAGTTAGTCTGAAATGTACTGTAGTACAACATGAAATGTTCATGTGTATTTTTCACTCATGGTTTGGAGCTTTCGTGGACACAAACTGTTGTGGTTAGCCAATCCAACAATAATATTTGTACATACATTTGTATTTATATTTTTGTTTCCATAGCAACTATAAAAAAAACAATGAGAGTTTATACACAATGAACATTTCCTATTATATGGTATGTAATAATTAAACAGCCATAATCAGTCCTACAAATAACAGATAAATCTACTGAAATATCTACAAGTATATTGTTGAATGACTTACCACCGAACACCACTCTCTAGTACAATGTGGCGTGGTGTGGTTACGATAATCAATAATACGTATTTCTATATCACCGTGATGAAGGCACATTACGTGTGTGTTGTGTGAAAACCACTGTGGATACAAAAACAGGACGGCCAGAACTTGGTGTAAATTTCTATAACATGTCATTCGGAGCTTCTCAATAAACATCCTCAAAACTACCATGTATTTAATCATGCATATCAAAGTTCCACATATAGAAAATTTTCATAATGTATATTTCCTCTGATGATAGAAATATAAAAATATTTTAAAGAAAAATATTGGATTTTTTCTGAACATTATATCATTTTTTGCATAGATGATCAAACTCCTCAGAAATATGTATTGGATAAATCATGATTAATTTGCAAAGGGACTTTTTTATGTAGTAACTTTCCCATTTCTGTATTCAAACTTCTCAAAAACACTGATTCAAACACGGTCTTATCAGTGTTTGATAGCAGTGACAATTTTCAATCTGAGCTTAAACAGTTAATGTAGGCATGTAAATCCAACATTATGTGACTTTTGGGCCGTATTCATGAAACCGTCCTCATGATCAAAGTCACAAATTATGTTCAGACTCTAGGTAATAAATAGGAAACACAAATTCAATTTTTTTCAATTATTTGAAAGTATTTTAGCTTTTCGGAAAGACGTCAAGTGAAAAATTATTTTTGAAGCTTCAGTTTTTCTTTTTTTAAAACTGCTATTTCATGATTTAGGCGAGTTTTCAGAAAATTACCTTGAGTACAGTATTCATGTTTGAGCATGAGAATATTTTCTTGAATACTTGCCATACAGTAATATTTTATATAGTATAATCTCACGGGGATTCTTAAAATCGGTCGTTATAGACAGGTGGTCGTTATATACAGGTGGTCGTTATATACAGGCAGCCGTTAGAGCAGGTTTGACTGTATATTTACAATAGAGTGCTGCCCTAACATTAAGTGTCATGTGATAATACAATATAGTGCTGCCCTAACATTAAGTGTCGTGTGATAATAATTTGAGTCCTGACGATGACGTTGTCCTCAAAGATTACAGACAGATAAGGTACTTCTATATAACCCTAGTACATAAGGCCCCCTACATTATATTGAGGAATAACTAATGTCAAAGGTCACTGTGTTAAATTAACAATCATCACCTGAAGGTGTTGTAATATGGACAAACATCAACAAACACTTATATCACAAACACTCTCACATCTTAACAAGTATATAACAGTACCTACTTGTGTTTTTATAGTAGTATGATTTTACATGGTCATGCGTTCATTGACGGATCTAACTCTAAGTTTCCCTATATGAGCTTTGATTTAATTATCTGTATCAAAGCCTAATGATATCAGAGCTATACTTTATAAAATCCAATATGCAGGCCGTGTAGAAAACTATAGCAATCCATTGAACCCTCAATATATTGTCATATGCAGCATTGATCTTACTTTCCTTCTTAACAATTCTTTTCTGAAGAAGTACTGGCGCTATAAGAAGGATTTATCGCATATAAACCTGTATACAATATCAATATTTCTTCATGAACCTTCAAATTTCTGATCTTCACTTATCAGTTTTTATCAGCGGCATTAACTGTATGACCAAAGAAGTATGTCATACAGACGAATTCAAATCCTGCGTGATGACACACACAGACTACAGAACGATGCTACCTATTACCCCATAAACTCCCAGTCTTAAGACTAACATTTGTTATAGTACTGTCGGTCATTACGACTATACCCTATAAGTTGGGGCTTCTACCCAATATTGTGTGTCAGCCCATCTTCACATTGTTGCTGTCTGTTGGAGCACATCCCTAACATTGCAATCTGTCCATCCACATCAAAGCAGTCTCTTGGTCCACATCCACATTGCAGTATGGCACTGTCACCCTCCCCCTTTGTCTGCCAGCCTATCTTCTCACTTCGGTACGAGTATAACACAGGTCCACTGTCCCCACACTGACCAACCCTATGTGTGGCCAGCACTTTGTAGAAAAGTTGCATAGTTTTCTATAGGAATGTCCAGGAGATCACAGCTCTGCCTATCACAGCTTTTCCACATAGTTTGCTGGAAACAGACCCTGTTTTGCTCGTAGCTTTCCTGTCCACCAGCCAGTCGCCTCTGAAAATTTATGAAGTTTGAATTTAAGGTGAAGATTATTCATTTACAAGAATATGTTTAATTATACATGTATTTATCATTATTGTAATGCAAACTTTATTTATTTTACAACAGTTGCAAAACAAATTATACCAATTCATATTAACCACTCTTGTTGGCCCCGAAGCACATGAGGGGTCCTTTTAGGGAAGGAAACCAGAGTACCTGGAGAAAGCCCACATGCAAGTGGTCGGCTATGTTTTTTCATACCGTTCATGTTCGATCATCAAATCAAACCCAGGCCACCCTGGTGAAAGGTAAGTGATCATGAGATGCCACTGTGCCAGCCAACTCTATCATTGTCACTAGTTACTACCATCTACTGATAGTATGCACAGTATTAATTCAATTATAATAATGATTTAATTTTTCAGAATTATAAAAATCATTTATTTTAGAACAGTTACAAAACTTAATCATCCCTCTTGGGGGAGATTGTAGTTTACAGACTTTTATGTGAAAGGAAACTACCCAGAAGTAGCTCGAGAAACATGTATGGTACCTTCCTAACTTTTCATATCTGATCAGGAAATTGAACCCTCGTCATTTGGGTGAAAAAGAGGTGTGTTATAGTATTATAATGCCTGACTATTATATAGTAGAAGCTATATATGTCACAGAATGTTGGTGCTACACAACTTCAAAACCATAAAGGGGTTAAATCTATGTATAACTGCAATTGTTTTGCAATTGTTGGAAAATTTAAACAAGAGGCCCAGGGGCCTTAACGGTCATCTGACTCTAAATTAAAACCCTTATATTATTGTAGTATGCATTCTCTGTAGCAAGTATATAGTGGCACTGTTGGCCATGGTGGCCATCTTGGATTTCTGACCGACCCAATAAATAATAACACTTGGTCTGGACCATCTAAGGATAATTTCTGGTAAGTAAGAGCTGAATCCCACCGGTGGAATTTGAGAAGATGTTTGAAATAGGTGTTGTTCATGAAAACCATGATTGCGCAATCATGTTACAAAATGGCCGTCATTGCTGCCATGTCAAAGTTTTTACGAGGCCGAAAAAAACAACAACACTTAGTTGCAACTCAATGACACCAGTGGAACTGGAGAATAAGTTTAAAATGTGTTTTTTAAGATTGCGGATATGGCGGCCATCTTGGATTTCAGACCAATCTAAAAAATAACAACACTTGGTCGGGATCATCTCAGGAACAATTCAGGCAAGTTTCAGCCCAACAGCACTGGTGGAACTTGAGAAGAAGTTTAAAATGTGTTTTTCACGATGGCGGCTATGGCGGCCATCTTGGATTTCGGAACGACCCGAAAAATAACAACACTTGGTCGCAATCATATCAGGATCATTTCAGGCAAGTTTCAGCCCAACAGCACTGGTGGAACTTGAGAAGAAGTTTAAAATGTGTTTTTCAAGATGGCGGCTATGGCGGCCATCTTGGATTTCGGACCGACCCGAAAAATAACAACACTTGGTCGCAATTATATCAGGATCATTTCAGGCAAGTTTCAGCTCAATAGCACTGGTGGAACTTGACAAGAAGTTTAAAATGTGTTTTTCAAGATGGCGGTTATGGCGGCCATCTTGGAATTCGGAACGACCCGAAAAATAACAACACTTGGTCAGGATCATCTCAGGATCATTTCTGGCAAGTTTCAGCCCAACAGCACTGGTGGAACTTGAGAAGAAGTTTAAAATGTCTTTTTCAAGATGGCGGTTATGGCGGCCATCTTGGATTTCGGACCGACCCGAAAAATAACAACACTTGGTCAGGATCATCTCAGGATCATTTCTGGCAAGTTTCAGCCCAGCAGCACTGGTGGAACTTGAGAAGAAGTTTAAAATGTGTTTTCAAAATGGTGGCTATGGCGGCCATCTTGGATTTCAGACTGACCCGAAAAATAACAACACTTGGTCAGGACCATCTCAGGATCATTTCAGGCAAGTTTCAGCTTAATCCCACTGGTGGAACTTGAGAAGAAGATTGAAATGTGAAAAGTTTACGCACGGCGCACGGCGCACGGCGCACGACGACGGACGAAGCATGATGACTATAGGTCATCCTGACCCTTCGGGTCAGATGACCTAAAAAGAAATCAGTGGAAATAAGACTATTATTATCTACTCTAGTGAGCAGGAGGCGATAGTTACATCATTAGTTTGCCTGAAAAATTACGTCGTTTTCTCACTAATTTATAATATAACACCTACAAATGATCAATCAATACCTGCCAACAAGAGCAGATAACTCTAGATTACTTAAAGACAGAATAGACAGAGATGGGAATTATCCAGGCTTCTGTCTGACCTTTCCTGATAGAACTTATACATGAGTAGGTAAAGCCAAGACCTCTATACAATGGTGTACCTTCTTTTACGATCTCTATGACGTCACCCTCATTGAAGCTCAGCTCATCAACATCCTGGGCGTCGTAGGCATATAGACAGCGACACTGAGGGAAGGCAGGTTTGGGTTTGGGGGCAGCTGGGGGTTTTGGACGCCCCCCAGCAGGACTAGGCTTTTTGGTACTACTTCTGTTCCTCTGTACACTGGAAACACAGAAAGAATCAAAGCTTATGAATCAACAATATTGTCTAATCTTACTGTTATACAGGCTTCTAAGAACGGATTGGCCCTTCACTTCATTCTAAGAACATTTGACCCTTCACTTCATTCCAGGAACCAGCTGAAACTTACTCTTCAATTTTATCCTAGTAACAAGCTGACCATTAACTTTGAATTTGTTCCACCAATTATATATTACATGCCGTTTTTGGTATTCAAATTTCTAGGAACAAATGAAACTACAGAAATGCAATTAAGAACATATTTATCCTCCTTGCTGGGCTTTTTACTGATAAATACTGTATGAAGTAAACATTTAAATATCACTTTTAAAACAACAACAACAGATTATTGCCAGTATCAGGCAATGTCATGCTGTAAACTACTCTGGGTTAAATCTACTGGTCAACTACAGAATAACAACACATAATATTAGTATGTCTACAACAAATTAAAGTACATATCAACTACAGAATCACAACACATCATGTTAGTAGATCTACAACAAAGTATTCATGACACACTGACAGCTCCAGAAAGTCTGTGATTTTGTCTTTATACATTTGAAATTCATCTGATTCTAAATTTGGACTCTGAAAATCTGGATCTGCCATTGTGACTGAATTAATACTCAAACCAACGTTACAAACAACTAGACTTTAAAACATCAATATTTCTATGGCCTAAGAAGACTGATTTCTTTGTTGTAAAGTCTGAATTTACAGACAAAAATCATATGAAACCAAACAACAAAATTGTATTCAGCAACACTATAGAAAATATTATGTAATTATTATATGATAGTGCATAGAAATACCGTATTCGATCTAACAAGTGCACTGTGCACTTACAAAATCATAAAAAGGGTGTGCTTTATAAAATCATATACAGAGAAGTTTCATGTGAAATCTGGGAGAAAAAATAGCAATCCTTTTTTTCTCATTTACAAATACCTTAATATGTAAGTGAAAACAATCCAGAAATTTTGGTTAAAAGACTGAAGATTATATTGGCAGATAAATGCGATAAGAAGTATTCATGTTCCAATTAGCACATCCATCCTTTTTTCCTGAAAAAGGTGGGGATTTGCTTATTAGGGCAGGTGTGTTTATTAGGTCGAATACTGTATACATTTGATGTTATGCTCCTAATGATTTGGAAACTATTGTACTAAAATACCTACCACCCAATCATTACCAGCTTTACATTAACATAACCAGCTCGATCACTACAGCAATGATGAGAAAATATACCAACCCTCCATACTGACAACAGTCTCGCATCTCACAGGAACACGAACAGGTTATCTCCCTTTTTACTACATTTATGCTCACAAATTGTATAGTAGAACTCATTTTCATTCAGTTTTCATCATGCAAACCTTAACACTATATCAATGGAGGATTGTTGACCATTTTTTGCTAAGGGGAGATAACCTGTTTCCCATACCGCATAGTGTCACAAAAGCATTCTTTGCAATCTTTAGGTGTACATGCATGCCGAATTATAAGTCACATGGTAGGAAAAAGACAAGTCACATGGTAGGAAACAGATAGAGAGATGAAATCCTTAACTAAACATTTCTTTTGGATGCTGAATGATCTGACCACCATTAAATAAGCAGATCTCATCACGATGCTCAATGATAACAAGAGGCCTGTATCGCTCACCAGGATTTTTCAGTGATTAAAAAATCTTATTAGACCCATATGACCTTGACCTTTGAGCCAATTACCTTAATATTTGGTCAGTTGACTCCTTGTTTAATTCTGACGAACAAAATATTCATTAGTGAAAAAAAAAAAACGGTATTGACCTTTGGCCTTTGATTTTTGACCTCAAAATTAATTTTTGTGAATTCAATATCTTGATCAAATTTCATGTAAATCAGTCAATAAATACTTAAGTTAACAGCTTAAAACTAAATTTGTGTATGAACAGACAGATGATGGACAGACAGACAGTGACTGTTAACTCATATCTCAGATATTGGGACCTTGAATTAAGAAGTCATTTGAAGAAATTTATAGATTGACTTACTTATGGACGACATATGACAGACACAGTACAAAGGATGGACGACGGAAGCTACAGTATGGCTTAAGCTCACCTTGGTCATTTGTACCAAGTGAGCAGATCAACAGTGAAACATGGCAAATATCAATTTATCCGAATCAATATTGTTAAACATTCAGATTGTATTCATACAGAACTGCACACCTTGTATGGGATCAGGGCTGGCATCATATAAACTGTAGTGATTGCTGATGTATTCTCTTCACAGACATCACGATTAGCTTTACTAACATTAAATTATTACTTTTCAGACCAAACATATCAAAATCAATGTTGAAAAGACACGTTCCTTTAATGTCCAAGGTTCACACAAAGAAGTCTGTTATCAGAAGAGTTTCAAATAAGCAAATTTGAAGGCATTAATTTTGAAACTAATTTAATGTCACATCGTTCAGCAGGTTTAACTTTATAAGATGGAAATCCAATTAGAACTATTCGGAACAATATATCAATATGTGGCATGTTCGGGGGCACTTTCATTTGTGGCTTGGAGCCTACACATCATTTTGTGGTACAAAGTTTTGTGGTTAGCCCATGTAGCACAAAGTAAAGATTTCTTTATTGAGGAGCTGACATAACAGTGATGTACACAAACAGAAAGTTATGTGCACCCTGGCTTACAAATCCAGTGTCACGAGTCCATGAATAGCACAATAATCACAGCACAAAGCATGTGTACAGTGGAGCCCAATTAATCAAGCCACATTTTATATGATCATCCAACTATCCAGTCATCACTACCGGAAAACAAATTCTTAATGACCTATAGTATGTTAAGAAAGCAATTAAACTTTTTCTCTATTCATGAAATTATGTATCCAGTAATCCCTAGCCATATGACAATTCAGACATAGTTACTAGGAATAAATGTGGCTTGAATTCTGAAGCTCCACTGTACAGTGTAGTAAACAGACAAGTTGGAGTTAATGTTAAACTTACTCGCTCATTCGTTCTTGGTCAATACGCTGAAGACTGATAGACAAGACACTACATATTACAACATCTCAACACCAGCATCAGGCAGAGGTCATTTTAGTATCATATTAATTCATTCCACATTACAGCTCATTTAAAATTTCATAAGTAATTCAATGGCAGACATAGCGAAAGATGAAACAAAACAATGTGATTAGAAAAGTATATTGTTGCAGTAGGTAATTAGCATTTGGTGGTGGCCAAACCTCCTCAGTTTTGGAGACTCGGACCTTATAACGAGAGGCAAGGCCAGAGTATATAAAATGTAATTTCCTGTGTATTGCCTGCTAAGTTATCTAAATGAGCCGTTATAATGGTTTTATAATTTTAAAGGGGGCTGCAGTGGTTGAGTGGTTAAGGTGTTCCGACACTTATCACCAGTCATCCACCTCGAGCTCAGTTCGTAACTCATGTGGTGGGTACTGCCAGGTACTGACCGTAGGCCGGTAGTTTTCTCCGGGTACTCCGGCTTTCTTCCACCTCCAAAACCTGGCCCGTCCTTAAATGACCCTGGTTGTTTATAGGACTTTAAACAAAATAACCCTGACCTTACAATTCTAAGTCTGCAGATAGCCAGCTCTGGTATACTGCCCATGTAATAAAGTAATCATAAGGGTATCCCCTGCTATATGTGTTAAGCTTTCACGGTTAACCTGTATTTCCTTAACACATGAACAGCGTTAATGAACATATTTCTAGATCTATGTGTGAGTTGTCTTTACTTGATAAGTCCCCACATAGGTAAATGAATTATTCATTCAGATGTGAACAGCAATGTTGGCACCTGATGGTACACCAGGGAAACACAAGAAGTTAACTTGGATTTGACAAGTATTGTACAGCCCAAAGTTTTTACGTTTTTTTTTGGAAATCATTTTGTCGGATAGCCTTCTTCATCTGATAGCCTGCAGAAGTCATTTTTTAATGTTTTAAATTGTATAGCTAGCTGGCAATACACAGGAAATTATGGCACATTTTAAGAAGATAGGGAAGTAGCAGGATAATCTACCATAAATCAGGTGTGAACTGTTATTCCGATATTTGTTTTCGATTATTCGGGTGCAGTTGAACTACACCCATCCTTAAAGGAACTTAGCAAGGCATACAATATCTAAAAAGCAAATATTGTGTTTAATATGATTAGTACACGATGTGAGATAAGTTTAAATAGTGGATTATACTCAAGTCTGATTAACAGTATACATTATGTACTATAGCATAACAGCATATAATCAGAAATCAACGACTAATCCAAGACAGGTTTATACTACTGGTATAGTGACAGACATGTATGTAAACTTCCCAGTCCTTGTTTGTTGCAATTGATTTAATCTAATTGCACACTATTTTTTTCCTGTATACTATTTGTTATCTATGTGAAGGACACAGAAAAAACCTCCCCTTGATTATACTACACCACAGTGATTATTTCGACCCTAGGACCGAGGACTTCAGTTTGAAATATGCCGCAGTATTACAGAGCAGTCTTTGGGATATGAAGCATTTTAATTCAGCCAGGGATCATGCTTTCATAATAATAGAAGTTCTTAAACTAAGGGGATTTACACCTGAATACGTTCTTTATACATAACTAAAGGGACATAACTCTTAACAATACTCACCCTGAATAACCAGCGTCTGGTGTTGCCATAAAGTTATTATTGTTGTTGATCAACGCTTCGTTGATCTTCTTAGCTTTTTTCTGGGCACCATCTCGTGGCAGCGATGGTGTTTTGTCACTGAGGCGACGAGATCGGCGGTTAGCTGAAAAACAAGAAAATGTTGATGAATATCTTTATTCAGCTGAATGTGTTCAACCACATATGTCTACTTGAGCATCGACTATTTAGTATTAGTAAGCTGTTCTGTCTTATGTGATTACATGTGCGTATATAAACAACCATGCTTCTAAATACATTTTGTAATGACACACATTTAATAAAGTCAGACACTGTTTGTGTATTCAGACCAAAGGAAATCGGTCGTTGAGCCATATAGTGGAATAGACATGCACATTGTAACTTGTTTCTCTCTTTCGTGCAATACATGTAACCAAAATGAGTTCGCGATCGGCTATAGTTATATCATAATAACTATAGTAGACACTTGAAGTAGGCCATATTGGGTTAAATATTCTTTAATCAGCTGTCATCAATGACCCGTATTTGGTGCAGACAATGCAGTGATCTGACTGGTGTTGATATGTTTTCATTCATCATGTATTTCATACAACATAAGAGTTAAACCCTAATTTATTAGTCAGGTACAAAACCTAATTAGAGACTAAGATGAGGATAGAAAGGTACAAGGTTCAGCTGTATTAAAGTCAGGCACAGCCGATAGGACTAATTTGCTTTAATATGAAGACATTCGATGGTTGTAATCACCCTTACCTTTGTGTTGAGTACATTTTTAGATATATAATCTTTTTTTTTTATTTTCATCCTCCTAACCTCTAACACTGATCAAATTTGGAGGCTGGAGAAATGCAAGTTTTATCTACAGTTAGGCGGGTACTTACCAAGACTAGGAGGGTTGGATGTGGGTGGGGGTGGAGCCCCTCGTGATGGAGGAGGTGCTGTAGGAGCAGATCTGCTTGGTGGATTTTTCCTTCTCAAAGTACCATTACTGACATGCATTTTCTTTTTTCCAGGCCCTGCAAAACAAACCAATAGATCAGTTTGAAACATCAGTTAGCAAAATCATAAAAATCCAAAAGTTGTTCTAAAATCTGTTCTGTCTGTTACATATCTGTTATATATTAAATTAAAACAAGCATACTGAGAATAGCTACAGCAATACATGATCCCTACTGGCCTCCACCTGCTATTACACTGGAATGATTTTTAAAGAACAGCGACCTTGACCTTGACCCAACAACCTGAAAGTCAAACTGTCAAAGATGTCATGGTCCTTTGTAATTGTGTGAAGTCTGATCAAAATCTCTTAAGCAATGAAGCTACTAGAGTGCTGACAAACTTTGGTTTTACGAACACATTTCAATATCTATGTACAGATGAAGAAGAAACTTATCGTCCCTTTCGGTTTCACTGGGTGGTGACTAAAAATGAATAGAAAATGGTTAGGTTTCACCGGGTGGCGACTAAAAATGAATAGAAAATGGTTCAGTTTCACCGGGTGGCGACTTAAAATTAATAGAAAATGGTTTGGTTTCACTGGGTGACAACTAAAAATTAATTAGAAAATGGTATAAAAACAGCCAACTTACGAGAGTCCTTAGGAAGGCCTGGTCCTATGGTAACATTGAGCACTTTACTGGACGGCTTCATCACAGCTACGTCCTGTGGCTGTCCAAGTTTACTAAACTTGATACTCCTTGTACCGCCTCCTCCCCAGCCTTCCTTCTTTATTGGAAACTCTATCCTGTAATAAATCCATGAAAATATTGGTGCTGCGACCAGGATTTCTAAGAGTAACTTTTTAATCTAAAAACTATCAAATCTGACATTCATTAAGACAAAATAGTCAGCAAGGATATGGTAGCTATTTTTAAGAAAAGGATAACAACATTATGTTCAACAAGAGAGGAAGTCTTAATACTCACAGATTGTATCAGAATGATATCTGAATACCCAGGAGTCAGATAAGATAACATATCATAGTAGATAGTCAAGGGTCACATTAGACAAGAAATCTTAATACCAGCAGTCAGATTACACAGGATGTCACAATACCCTAGGGCCAGATTAGACAGGATGTCAGAATACTCATCAGGGGTCGGATTAAACAGAATATCATAATACCTTGGGGTCAGTTTACACAGGTATTGTCATAATACTCAGGGGTCAGATTATACAGGATATGATAATACTTAGGATCAGATTAGACAGGATATAATAATACCCATGGTTCAGATTAGACAGAATATCATAATGATAGCTGGTGAAATAAGACAGAATACCATAACACTCAGGGGTCAGATTTCACAGGTTATCTATCAAAACTCTCAGATGCCAGATTGGACAGATTTCAGTATCCTTCATACATTATTTTTTAATATCATGTTTGGTGCTATAAACATGGCACTATCTATTCTCTATCACGGTCCTTTTTATCTTTTAGGAGGGATTTTGGTTTGGTTTGTTTTTGTTTAACGTCCTATTAACAGCCAGGGTCATTTAAGGACGTGCCAGGTTTTGGAGGTGGAGGAAAGCCGGAGTACCCTGAAAACCACAGGCCTACAGTCAGTACCTGGCAACTGCCCCACGTAGGTTTCGAACTCGCAACCCAGAGGTGGAGGGCTAGTGTTAAAGTGTCTGGACACCTTAACCACTCGGCCACCACGGCCCGAAGAGGGAACAAGATTTCCTCCCAAGAGGAGATAATCAGTAACCCCTATTGGGCATGTTCCTTAGGGTATCTTTCCTTTCTTTGCTCTCTTTGTTTCCCAGAATGGATATTTGTTTCAAACACATAAAAGAACTGCAAAGAAAAGTTTGATTTTTTTTCCCTACAAGTGCAGATTCCCAATCTGAGGAATTAACCTCAATTTTATTATATTTACAAGCTAACCGATAATAAGTATTTATACATTCAAGTATTTAAAAAGTAAAAATTGAAGTAATCCAGACGATTGATACATTTATTATGAGGTGTTTACTAAAGGATACGATAATAACGTGACCCTGGGGTCAGGGTCTGTTGAGAGTAGCCAGATCACACCTGCAGACCAGTCAATTTTAAACACATATGCACCCTGTACATGAGAAGTACAAATATGCTTGATAGAACTATCCCGTGAAGTAATTCGACTATGTTTGAGAAGATGAATTATTTATATGTCCATATCCAAAAACTGTAAAACGAAAGTAGATCTTGCCAACTACATATAGATTACGATACGATCGATAGCTATGAATTAAATCAATGTTACTTTCCATTGTAATTTAGCACAATGGTGTCTCAAAAATTGCGAAAATAATCCGGTAATGTTTAATGGTCTTCTGTTTTTATTATCGTGGTGTTTTCTGGGTCACGTTCTACAGCTAATGGACCGAAGTGTTATCCACTCCAAACCTCCACTTATCGACTATAGATGCCTGATTCTATAGCAAGTGGGCTTCATACGTCATCAAATTCATTTCCCGCGAAATTACTGTGAAATCTAAAACAGCTCTTTAAATGAAATGAAGAAAAAGAAATAGAAAACGTCTAAATAAAAGCATCGTGATCAGTATTGAATACAACGTTAAAGTTCATTGTAAATAATTGCTACTATTTGCCAATCTAAAGCATAAGTAATTTAAATCAAATTATTTTAAAATCCATATTTCGTTTCTATTATAATCTTAAAATTTGTATCACAAGATCATTTAGAAGCTTTGCAGTATTTACTCTTCCAAACGCACAGATGCTTTGATTTTAACAAAGATGGCGACCTGAAGCTGCGAGGCGGTTTGGATTGGAATTGAAATGCGTATATTTCGGCAAGTAAACATCGTACAATGTTCCCGTATGGTCAGATCATCTAATTTTGTCATTATGTATTCAGAACAGTTGTTGTTTAGTCGCTACGGTCATTAACATAAAAATTCGGATTATTATATAAATACTTATTTAATTATAAATAAAGAAGGGAATTTTCGGACGAAATTATTTGGCCAGTTTTGGCAAATATTCAGAATCGACAGAGTCCGGTTTGGACAGAGTGCACTGTATAAGTATACGTGAATTATAGACAAGAAACTCACACGTCGCTGAACTGTGTCCGAAGCTCCTTACTGGTTTTGTCTTTGTAGCGTTTCGACAGTGTGGACAGGAATTCTGTCTTGAATACTGATTCCAGTAAACTAGCATAGTCATTCTGTATATGTAGGACGAACAGGTCATCCTGTAGGGTACTGCAACAAACAAAATTCAACTGTTAGAATGCTTAAACTGTGTTGTAAATAGAGAATCTTACATGAGTGGCTTTGTCCAATAGAATTTATTAAACAAGTTCAATAAATTTCATAGGCCATAGGAATGAGTGTAAGATTCCATTGATCATATAACTACTCATCGTCGGAAACCTACAGTTGATTGCACTACGCTACGCTACACTTATCATTGATGCGTAGCATAGTGCAATCAACCATGGGCTATTGACGATGATAACAACTAATTATGGGAATCTAATATAAGAGCAAAAAACTTTCAATTTTAGTTTCTATATAAGGCAAGTGAAATCCAGCTTGGATGAGGCATTTCCATCTACCAAGACAATCACGCCACATCACATATTTATTATAACATTACAATGGTGTTATTACACGTGTCTTATGATAGTAATGACATGGCCGTATGACATGGCAGAACAAGCCAGTTATGTGATAAATGATTTTAATCCTCTGTAAAACTTCGCTAATAATAATTCATTTCTATACAATGTATTAATTTTATTCTTCATACCCATGTGTTATATGACAATAATTGTTTTTTGTTCTGATTTAGAAAGTAAGACCTTTTTATTGGTAGGCAAAACAAATTTTGATATAATTTTGAAGTTTCTGTTTTCTCTCAAGTACTTACCTCAAACAGACATGACTTATATCTTCAAGCGGAATACTTCGTTTTATTACTTCAATCATTGTTCCCTTGTCAGGCCCCTTCTTAATCTGAAAAATAATTTTCTTTAATTAATAATATGACCGACTAAGGATGCAACAATTACCCTTGGACATTCCTCCCTAGTGGTGTCTACTAAAGAGTTGGCGTATTTAGTAGGATACAACAATTACCCTTGGACATTCCTCCCTAGTGGTGTCTACTAAAGAGTTGTTGTATCTAGTAGGATACAACAATTACCCTTGGACACTACTCCCTAGTGGTGTCATGGTAAAGAGTTGGTATATCTAGTAGGATACAACAATTACCCTTGGACATTGCTCCCTAGTGGTGTCATGGTAAAGAGTTGGTATATCTAGTAGGATACAACAATTACCCTTGGACATTGCTCCCTAGTGGTGTCATGGTAAAGAGTTGGTATATCTAGTAGGATACAACAATTACCCTTGGACATTACTCCCTAGTGGTGTCATGGTAAAGAGTTGGTGTATTTAGTAGTATTCCAATCAGTTTGAAGTGTGATTTGAAGTTGAAATGGAGTGCCTTCCCTACATGGACAGCTACAGTAACTGTCTTTTTACCGGTCAGTTTATATTTAAATTTTCTTTAATTCATTTTTAATCTTGCTTCCTGATAATTTCTTAAACAAAAGCCAACGTTCATATATTTACAACTCAAAAAATGTGACTGTTTACAATTTATTAGACAGTAAAATTATGATGGATAATTGAAAACCTATACCTTCAGATCAACAACAACATTAGTGTACACAATACATTCTATAAGTAGATATAGAGCATTACATACGGTATATAAACAAGAATTTTTGACCTGTGCCCTGTCTGAGCCTCACACTCAATATCGCAGCACCGAAACACCTGGAAGTATCTCTAGCTGCTTGACCACTAGGCAACAATACAATACAAAATATGTTTACAGACGTATTTATACACAACACACCAAAACAGTATGAAAGTCAAAAATTTATTGAATGGAACCAAAAACTTGTTCAGGCTCATATTAAATATTATCTAAAGGTTTTGGCATTCTTAGGGGCTGCTCATTCTTACAACTAAATAACATCAACTAACAATATTACATAATAAATTTTTACTCGCTACTCAAAAGATACACCTAAACAATTAAGATACTAATTATACTATAGGGGCATGCAACCCCCAAGCTAGAGCGATCATAGCTTAGCTAGCTATGACTAATAGAGAGGAGAGAAACCTAGCTTGAGCGACCTCAAGCCACAGAGTAAGCAGTTGGTAGCTAAAAAGCAGGCAGTTCTGCTAAGACTGTTTCAGATGGGGCGACCCCCGAGCTTGGGCGATCCCAAGCATATCATCTACATAAGAAATAAATACACAAAATATGATATAATGAATTGGGGGCAAGAAATTCCCCGAATTTAAAAGCGCTAATATCACGGCGTGATAAATTCATTACTGTGAGTGATATCCTCTAACTATTCCTTACTAAGAAGAGCAGCCCAAAATAAAAATAAAAATGTGACAGCTTGCATTGTAACAAAATAAAGCTTATAATTAACCAACACAGATGTACAAAAAGGTGCTGCGAGCCGGCTGCCCCAACCTGAATCAGGGAGGTAGGTTTATCCAATGCTCAGACCAGCTTGCCAGGTGTTGTCTCACCATGAGGCCTTACTTACCCCTAAACAAATGAGCCCGAAACAAGTAAAAAAGACATGTAATAAATATAAATATTATAAGTAAACACATATAATAAAAACAACATATACACATGAAAAGTACAGGCAATCAAAACAAAACAACAGTATATAAATATTAAAAGGTAATTATAATATAATATAAACAATTATACACAAACCACAGTAAAGAAAACTGCAAATTATCAAAGGTGGAGGTGGGGCGGATGGTGGATGATGAATAAAACACTGCTGCTACAAATAATCACGCTGCTTGAAAATGAATGCAGGTGGCGCTATCCCCTGACGTATTTCCATTGGTCAAGAACATCACGTGATCAAAGGCGCGAGGTTAGAAATAGATATTTACTAACATGAAGACTGTGACGGGGTTTTTAAATGTTGTGTACAAACAACTATTTAGTAAACAAAATATCATTTTATACACAACACACCAAAACAGTATGAAAGTCAAAAATTTATTGAATGGAACCAAAAACTTGTTCAGGCTCATATTAAATATTATCTAAAGGTTTTGGCATTCTTAGGGGCTGCTCATTCTTACAACTAAATAACATCAACTAACAATATTACATAATAAATTTTTACTCGCTACTCAAAAGATACACCTAAACAATTAAGATACTAATTATACTATAGGGGCATGCAACCCCCAAGCTAGAGCGATCATAGCTTAGCTAGCTATGACTAATAGAGAGGAGAGAAACCTAGCTTGAGCGACCTCAAGCCACAGAGTAAGCAGTTGGTAGCTAAAAAGCAGGCAGTTCTGCTAAGACTGTTTCAGATGGGGCGACCCCCGAGCTTGGGCGATCCCAAGCATATCATCTACATAAGAAATAAATACACAAAATATGATATAATGAATTGGGGGCAAGAAATTCCCCGAATTTAAAAGCCAAATCGAAGAGGTTACAATAAAGTAACCGAATGAGAGCCCCCAAGAAAGAAATTATGTGTAAGAAGGATATGACAATGTAATATTTTTAAGAGTGTAGATAAAGTGAATCGATGATGAACTAGAAAATTATTGATTATAATCAGTACAACTAAGCACAAATTTGCCTATAGAAATTAATGCACCGTATTACATATATACACACATAATTATCATATGCTCTAAAATGAGACATTAAGAAGTTAAATGTGGTCAGTGGCACAGTAACTGGTATAAAGCTTGCAGATAAACCAAGTAATGACAAGAGTTCAAATGATTGAAAGGTTATATCACGTATGGAATAAAGCTGAAAAAGAGAGGAAAAACATACCTAATACTATAAAGTGAGATAGTATTTAAAGGAGCACTAGATTCTGCGTCTGTGAATGAGACAGATGCAAGAACTACATCCTTCTGATGGAGGTCTAATTAAGGAAACAGTGCCAATGATAAAGTGTTAAGGATGGTAATTAGGTACTGGGAACGCACCCTGAAGATGTAAGAGGATAACAAGCTCCGTATGTCAACTATATCTACTAATAATAGACAAAGAAAGGGTTGCAGATGTCCTAAGAAAGTCAACAAACTGGTTGCCAAGACTAAGGAACTTACATACACAGAACAGGTAGTTATAATGAACCTGCCAACACTCAAACTGATTACGATGCATAAAAGGAGATACGATTAAAGTTATAAGTACTTAATGCAATAAGGATACTGAATGTAGTACAGGGCTTATACAGCTAACTTAAATAAACAAGATGTGAGTATTCCGAGAAACACCCAGAGAAGAGACTTGACTCTGTCGGACTCCAGAGAAGCAGCTTGACTCCAGGTATTTCACAGTGAAGAAAGAAATTGAGTACTCAAAACTAAAGAAGGGGCTTGACTCTACTGAACAGCAGAAATACAATAAGGATACTGAATGGTGTACAGGGCTTAAACAGCTAACTTAAATTAACAAGACTTGAGTATTTGGAGAAACACCCAGAGAAGAAACTTGGCTCTGATGAACTCCAGAGAAGCAACTTGACTCCAGGTATTTCACGGTGAAGAAAGAAAATGGAGTACTCGAAACTTATAGAAGGAGCTTGACTCTACTGAACCGCAGAGAAGCAACTTGACTCTAAAATGCCTGACTTAGAGAAGAAGCTTGACTCTACTTGACAGCAGAGAAGCAACTTGACTCTAAAATGCTTGACTTAGAGAAGAAGCTTGACTCTACTTGACAGCAGAGAAGCAACTTGACTCTAAAATGCCTGACTTAGAGAAGAAGCTTGACTCTACTTGACAGCAGAGAAGCAACTTGACTCTAAATCATTCATACTGAAAGGTCCTACTAGAGAAGAAGCTTGACCCTACTGAGCCATAGAGAAGCGACTTGACTCTAGTACCCCTGTAGTGACAAACTTGACTCCTATGTGCTACTGAGAATACCCTTGGCTCAGAGTCGCAGTGACTCATGAGAAGAGACTTGACTCGCAGACACAGCTGAGAAGACCCTTGACTCTTGAGTTGTGATTACTCATGAGAAGAGTTTTGACTCATGATTGGAGAAGCGATGACATGACTGCATAAACTAACGAATCAAAACACAGCGAAGTAGTAGCTGGTGGCATGACAAACTTGACTCCTAAGTGCTACTGAGAAGACCCTTGGCTCTGAGGCTCAGTGACTCGTGAGAAGAGACTTGACTCGCAGACACAGCTGAGAAGAGTTTTGACTCTGAGTGTGATTACTCATGAGAAGAATTTTGACTCATGATTGGAGAAGCAAAGACCTGACTACGTAAGCTAACGAATCAAAACACAGCGAAGTAGTAGGTAGCTAGTGCGGGACACTCTTGACGAAGTGCTACTGAGAAGACTACATACTTGAGTCGCAGTGACTCATGAGAAGAGACTTGACTCGCAAACACAGCTGAGAAAACCCTTGACTCTTGAGTTGTGATTACTCATGAGAAGAGTTTTGACTCATGATTGGAGAAGCGATGACATGACTGCATAAACTAACGAATCAAAACACAGCGAAGTAGTAGCTGGTGGCATGACAAACTTGACTCCTAAGTGCTACTGAGACGACCCTTGGCTCCGAGTCTCAGTGACTCGTGAGAAGAGACTTGACTCGCAGACACAGCTGAGAAGAGTTTTGACTCTGAGTGTGATTACTCATGAGAAGAGTTTTGACTCATGATTGGAGAAGCAAGACCTGACTACGTAAGCTAACGAATCAAAACACAGCGAAGTAGTAGGAAGCTAGTGCGGGACACTCTTGACTAAGTGCTACTGAGAAGACTACATACTTTGAGTCGCAGTGACTCATGAGAAGAGACTTGACTCGCAGACACAGCTGAGAAAACCCTTGACTCTTGAGTTGTGATTACTCATGAGAAGAGTTTTGACTCATGATTGGAGAAGCGATGACATGACTGCATAAACTAACGAATCAAAACACAGCGAAGTAGTAGCTGGTGGCATGACAAACTTGACTCCTAAGTGCTACTGAGAAGACCCTTGGCTCCGAGTCTCAGTGACTCGTGAGAAGAAACTTGACACGCAGACACAGCTGAGAAGACCCTTGACTTCGAGTTATGACAACTCAAGAGAAGAGTGACTTGATTGTGGTTGAAGACATGACCTGATTACCCACAAAATAAACAAATAAAACATGGCATAGGTTGGTGGCTATTGTAAGGAAAAACTTCACTTCTTATGGCTGCTGAGAAGATCCTAGACTTTAAGTTGTGATTACTCATGAGATGAGTGACTTGACTCGTAATAGAAGAGGCTTGATCTGACTGATAACTAATTAAACCTAGTACATGATAATAACAATCTAGTAACAGACTAAATAAAGTGAGGAAGAAACATCATCTCTATATATATCTATGACAAAGCTCTCCTTAACAGTTGCATAATATATTCCGCACAAGTATAAACAAGAATCTGTGACAAGTACAAGGAAAACAATAATGCTAGATACAGATAAAAGGTGTGACAGCTATGCCGTAAACCAATTATTTAGAAATATCTGTGACAAGTACATAGAAAACAGTAACGCTAGATACAGATAGAAGGTGTGAACGCGAAGATATAAATGTTTACTAGAGTAACAAGTATCGAGAATGCTCCTCTGATATCCACGCTGTAACCAAAGTCTGGTCAGGTACAACAAGTCAAAATAGACAGATTGATGAGTAATCTCACCGCTGAAAAGTCCAAGACAACTGAGTTGGAAGCATAGTAAGCTTATGCTACGATTTCCACTTTATCTGCATGTCGCTATCATCGGGAGATGGAAACGCATAATGTAGTTCGGTGAGTTTCCGAGTCGTCTGCATGTAGTTATCAAAGTTGTTCGTTGATTATCCGAGGAGTCTGCATGTCGTAATCGTCGGGAGATTGAAATTCCGACTAGTTAAGTTGTTCGGTTAGTTCCGAGTACACTGCATGTCGTAATATCGCGAGATGGAAATCTAGACTAATAATGTTGTACGTGTAGTTCCTTAATTATTTTTCCTTAAATCAGATAATTACCCCTACAAAATTAACCGTAAACGCCAAAGAAGACGATGCAATGCCCTACAGTGTTCGACAAGACATGGGCGCTGCCATCTTGAATCCCGCACGGAATCCTGGGATCGCGCACCAAGCTGCTGGTAGTGACGCGTTCCTGACCTGCTTGGCCGCCATGTTAGATGACCCGAGACGGTTTACAAACTGATGTCTTTCGATTTCCACTAGCACGAATAAGTCACACACAAAGTTAGATCCCGATAGCAAAGAAAACACATTGTGGTTGCATAAAGACTGTTAGGATCCAAATAGGAAATACACAGCTCGATGACGAATGACATTCGTCAATGTAAACTAAAGGAAATGTCCTCGACACACGTCGATAAAAAATGTAAACAAACACAACACACGTGTAAATACCGTTATTGGTGTGTACTTCACTGTCGTAGGAGACGACAACTCCAGGCAAAACACTCGTAAGTTCAAAAGTCAATAGGAGTTGTTGCGACGAAAGTAAACAATAGGAGAAAATAATGATGAATAAAACACTGCTGCTACAAATAATCACGCTGCTTGAAAATGAATGCAGGTGGCGCTATCCCCTGACGTATTTCCATTGGTCAAGAACATCACGTGATCAAAGGCGCGAGGTTAGAAATAGATATTTACTAACATGAAGACTGTGACGGGGTTTTTAAATGTTGTGTACAAACAACTATTTAGTAAACAAAATATCATCATGTATTATTCTTACATTTTGTCTTGAACAAATATTCTCTATCCATAAGAATTCATTAGAATTTGTAATCTGGTCATGAAAATATTCTTGTTGCTTTTTTGTATGAAGCAAAGACCTTTGTTATCCCTTAGACAAAACAAAGACCTTAAGTTTGTTATTCTTTATCTAAAACAAAGACCTTTGTTATTCTTTATTTAAAACAAAGACCTTTGTTAATCTTTATTTAAAACAAAGACCTTTGTTATTCTTTATTTAAAACAAAGACCTTTGTTATTCTTTATTTAAAACAAAGACCTTTGTTATTCTTTATTTAAAACAAAGACCTTTGTTATCCTTTATTCTTGGTATATCATGGGACAAACAACTAAGTATTCCATCAATGATGTCCAGAAGGGAGTCAATCATATTTTTCCTCTACTATAATATGAGTGACTGAATTACACCTTATCAATACTAATAACATTTTCAAACTCACCACTTCTCTTCCCACTAGGTAAACACTCTTAGCTGTGAGAATGAGATCTCGCTTTGCAATCTGTGGATAGAAAACAATTTGTACATCAGAGGTTTAACCAGGATATTCACAGTTAATCCAACACTCATATATTCTAAAGAAAAGACTCATATGCAGTCACTGTAATCAATATTAAGCTGTTCATAAAATATATCCATTTGTCAGCCATCATTTTCTGGAAACTGTCTTTTAGACCCGACTTGTTATGCGGAAAAATCCAAAATACATGTACACCAATTGTTGAAATATTGAAAAGTATTTTCAATTACATGTATACATATTTAATATTAAAACAGTGATAAAGATTGATAAACATTTAATCAAGCTCTGTATAGAGTAGGGAGACCAGGGATATTTGGGATTTTAATATATCTATAAATCATCCAATAATAATTTTTTATTTACCTAATATTGATTTAAAAGAAGTATTTTAAACTTTGAGAACTGTTTTGATTTTCATTATTATGCTATTAAACCTTTATCAACTGACCATAAATGCATGTATGCCTGGAACATTTTGGGTGGTCGGACACTAGGAATATCACACTTTTATTAAGGCAATTTCCCAACTTGGATTTGACAAGCTATTAGGGTCACCTACCCAAACTCTTGCATCCAACAAGGATGATTTGAATAGAAATCAAAATAATTTTTTTTTACCTTGAAACGTCTATCAAATTTAAGCACAGTATCTGCAAATTCCACGCGTTCACGTTTCCCTAGTAGGGCCCTGATGCCAGGGTGATCATCCAGGCCCAGATAATCCCCGACAAAGTTTCGGTTTATACTGAAGCGCCGTCTCTCCTTCTTCTGGAACAAGATGTCCGACGCTGCAAGGAAACAGTAATATATTTTAATTCTTGGGACTTTCAAAACAAGAAATGGTTGTATGTACCAGCCCCCGGGTCACCAAATATATAGCCTTCCCCTGGGTCCCCTCATGTATAGCCTTCCCCCGGGTCACCCCATGTATAGCCTTCCCCTGGGTCACCCCGTGTATAGCCTTCCCCTGGGTCACCCCATGTATAGCCTTCCCCTGGGTCACCCCATGTATAGCCTTCCCCTGGGTCACCCCATGTATAGCCTTCCCCTGGTCACCACATATATAGCCTTCCCCTAGGTCCCCTCATGTATAGCCTTCCCCTGGGTCCCCTCATGTATAGCCTTCCCCTGGGTCCCCTCATGTATAGCCTTCCCCTGGGTCCCCTCATGTATAGCCTTCCCCTGGGTCACCCCATATATAGCCCTTGATCTTATATTCTTTCCCTGATCTTGCACAGGAATATTTTCTCAGAGAAACACCAATATCCAAAATATTTACGCCACCAAATGACAAACGGCAGCTGAAAACTGCTCTCAAAATCTTTCATTCCAAACGCTTGAGTATCAACAACCATCAGACACACAATTTAATAATAACCAGTTTAAACTACACCTACCCTCTTCTCGGAGTTTGAAGTATGTTTTGCGGGCATGATAGCGACGGTATGCTTTCTGTATCTTCCTGGCATAGTGATCAAACTTCCGCTCTCTCATTTCTTCCAACAAAAATAGCTGTAATATAAATCATCAAGTAATGTAAATATCCCTGACACATTACAGTCAAGTTACTTATGAGTTTTCAAATCAACTACCTAGATATCTTCTACATGATAAAAACAAGTTATTGCCTACAATCTAAGCTTTGTATTTTGCACTAATACATCCTGAACATTTTATTTGCACTAACAAATATTTATGATGTGACAAAGGGATTCATCTTTTTCTAGACCAGAATAACTTCTGAATTAATATTACTTTAAAAGAGATTTTTGATGAAAAACAGTTTCCTTTCAATAAAGATACTCCACTGACAGTATAAAGAGAAAGAAATAAGAACTTCCCACTTACAGATTCAGGATTTTTGACGAAGACTTTGGTTTTGCCGAGCTGCCATTGGTCCTTGTCCATGTTAACTGTGTCCATGAGATGCTTGATTCCTTGTTTGGGGTCCCCACGCCAGGATGGCCATGTTTCCGTTGTCAAGATAGCATACCTGAAATTTTGTGGTGAAAATGAAATGCATTTTGTACATTAATTATATTTGAAAACAAGCATACTTGGTATAGTTAAAGCAATGCCTGCCCCCTATTGGCCCCCAGTTAAAACAATTACATTGACTTTGACCTTGACGATAATAATATAAGTTTAATGTGTTAGTTATTTGATGAAAACTGCAGCTCTAGATTCGAACATGGCCATACCTTCGTAAAAACTTTGAAAACTCCCTTCTGTATGCGAAACCAGCTCGGCGTACTCGTATATTCTCCTTCAGTCCCAAGTACTCGACCTGATGTTTCACCCTGCCACACAAACAAGGACATGTAAAAATATAACAATGTTATCCATATCAATTTAATTAAAATATATCATTACAAATGTCATTAAAAAATGTTTTAATCTAATTGGTTACTTGAAGGAATTTGATGGTTATTTGATGTCACCATGTGGTGTTATAAGTTTGTCGATTCATCGCATGTCCTACTATGTGTAACATCACTTTGTTTTTTTTAATTACATGTTGCAAAATTTTTGTTGATATATCCAATTTAAATCTGATAAAATTTCCTAACTTCTATCTTAAGACAGTACTGTAGGCTTATGGTACCTACCTGCTATCCTCAAAGTCCCTCGGCCTTTTTGTTTCATTGGGTTTGATGCAACGAATGTAATGGGGTGTACATCTCATTAAGGTATCTACCAGCTTGTTGGCTTGAGACTGAAAAAAGAGAAGAACTTGCCAGGTACAAACTTTAAGCTTACTCCTGATGTTAATCCTGATACCCTGGTTTGACCATAAACAAATACAGGATATTTTTCACACAAATGCTGTATTGTTACAGTATATCCATATAGCTTCAGTCTACAGATAAAATGAACCATTTAAATTCAAAATCATGTCAGGATGATGATATTTCAATTTTTGAACCGTGTATATTTTTTCAGTTTTTAAATGCGACCATTACAGTGATAAGGCTGTGAAATGTTGTGAATAATAAAGTGTTACAACAATTGATATCTGGGGAGGAAACAGCATTTCAGTAGCATTACGACTACGAAGTGAATACAGGATTCTAGATATGTGTTAAATGTACCTTTATCTTAGAGCTGGCTGTACTGGAGCGACCTTTGGTTTGTTTACTAACATCCTCTGGGAACAGGTTTCTGATATAGTCACTGAAACAAACATCACAGCCTCATCTATCAAACATTGCCATGGACAAAACTACTTGTGATAAATATAACCTTTATTTAACATCGCTCACAGGGTCAGTAATCAACCTCAGCTCTAGAGCTTTATCAAAGTGCCACTAAGGGAACAAATATTGTTTGGATGTTGGAGGAAAAGCCACTAACCCAAGAGATACCTACAGCAAGTGCATCTCGAACCCATGTTCTACGGTAGAGTGGTCTGAAGCTCAGGCATGAATGCACTCAACATGACAGCTTTCTACTGTCAACACATTAGTGATCACTGCTACCAAGGCACCCACATCTAAACAAGCTTAAGTTTGACCACAGATGGCTAAAATTTAATCAAAGATGGCTAAGTTTAACCAATGATGGCCAATGTTTAACCAATGATGGCCAAAGTTTAACCAATGATGGCTAAGTTTAACCAATGATGGCTACAATTTAACCAAAGATGGTTAAGTTTAACCAAAGATAAAGTTTAATCACAGATGGCTAAAATTTAATTGAAGATGGCTAAAATGTAATCAAAGATGGCTAAAGTTTAACCAAGGATGGCTAAGTTTAACCAATGATGGCCAAAGTTTAACCAAAGATAGCTAAAGAGTAACCAAAGATGGCTAAAATTTAAACAATGATGGCTTAGTTTAACCAAACATAGCTAAAGAGTAACCAAAGATGGCTAAAATTTAATTGAAGATGGATAAAATGTAATCAAAGATGGCTAAAGTTTGCTGAATTCAACCAAAAATAGCATACGTTTTACCAAACATGGCTGTATGATATTTTCTGCTGCTAAATATATTGTGCTAAAGGTTGAAGTTCCCTATTTCGTTCGGCTGGGTCTTTGTGGTCTACCAGGTACAGTGTAAAAGTGAAGAATATAAGGTCATCTTACTAGCTCAGGCTAGTGGGAATTTCCCTTTGAACTAGTGGTAGGATGTTTGACTTGAGAGTGAGAGGTTGCTAGTTCGAGCCCCAGTGTGGGCAGGGTATTTTTCATTACACCTTCCTTTTACACAGAAAACCATTACATACCTATAGTATAGCTACAGTTACTCAAGTGTTCTGCCTGAACTGTAGCAATATCTGATGTTAATCAAGATATAAACTTTAATTGTATCTTACATTAAATGATTTTATCCAAATCACTATCTTAAAGAATCAGGTACATACACGGTTAACATAACAAACAAAGTTATCAAGGGAGATAATTCACATGATGTAATCCTTAAACAAAACCACTTTTTTTTGTCAGAAGTAACTGTGACATTAAGTAGAACATGATATTCACAGTAAATGTGTTTTCAGCCTTCATATCCTAGCTGTGAACTTATTTATCTACATCATATTCTTATGAAAGTCATTTCTTAGAATGAAGTTTATTTATTTTCACACACATATTATACTTTTGATATATCTGTGTAAATATCTTACAATAGATCTACATGTATATTAAATCTTGACTTACTTATTACTTGACTGCATCAATTGTACGAGATCTTTGAACAATACATCCCTGTTTCTTTCACAGAAGCCATCCACATCATATGTCACCTTACAAAGAAAAAAAAACAGTACACAAGACGAAACGCTAATCATCGAAAGGCAAATGTTCTTTTCTTTTTGTTTTCACTTTGATAAAAATTAGTTAAATATCATGAAATAAACTGATGAGAAAGTTCACCAAAATTAATGTCCTGATTTGCAGAAAGCAGTCTGACTTCTACCTTTTATATAGATTGATTTTCAACTATTACTAGTTACACCAAAAACAAAAACTGACAATTCAATGGAATAGTACACTTTTAAACAATGATATAAATTTTAACAGCCCTATCATAAGACTGTCAGACAGCCATGTTTTACCTTGCCAGCGTAGTGATGTATGATGAAGCCCATTCCACTTGGCTGATAGTGGTCGTGTGTCCCGATACCAGCTCCAAGTTTCTGTAAGAACATGAATCAAGGCTTGATGTTTAGTATCTATTCAGATATATATCCAAACATTCCTATATACAAAAATAAATTCTCCCTACCAGAATATATAAAGTCAAGTCTGATGGAAGGAATTATTAAGTAAAAAAAAATAAATTCCTTTACTGGAACTACATGAAAGTCACAAAGCCTACTTCTTTTTTCTAATTCATATAGCCTGATGCTGCTATGATTGGTCACAAGGTGCAGAGAGCTGCTGATTGACCAATCAGAGAGCTGAACACATCTTCTCCACAAACTAGTGCAACATGGCCATCACACAGAAAAATTTTCATATTAGCGTATCAAGAAATTCAGACAAGGGATTGCTGTACAGTTATGGAGTTGGTAATGTATTATACATTGTGAAAGTCTGGCTGTCTTCAAATATTCATGTTCAGATAAGATGAATGCATCTTTAGAGATTTACAAACAATCAATAAATATTAAAAGTGGTTTTGAAAATTTGAAATAAGAAAATCAATGATTTTGTCACTTGGAGTTGGTTGGCTCCTTTTCAATTTACCTGTAACAGCGTACTGTCTGCTCCCTCCGACACTGCATGCATAGTGGCACACACGTCATCAAGGATACACATAATGCCGGGTGGCTGTTTGGTCTCTATGACATCACAGACGACTTTGTTGTTGAAGTATTCGATGGGTGTCCACTTTATCCCTTCCTGTACATACTCCTCCTGTAATGAGAGTCGTGTTGGTTACAGATGTTCTTTTCCATGTGATGGTTGGTTTTTAAATTACCTTTATTTCAATGGAGTTGATTTTCAAAAAATTCAAAAAGAAGCAATGCTATAGAAGAGATAATAATGTTTTTGTATACTTAACCCCCAATAGATGAACAAATCTGTTCACTCATTACTACAATGTAGTATATCTGTTCACCCATTACTACAATGTAGTATATCTGTTCACTCATTACTACAATGTAGTATATCTGTTCACTCATTATTACAATGTAGTATATCTGTTCACCCATTACTACAATGTAGTATATCTGTTCACCCATTACTACAATGTAGTATATCTGTTCACCCATTACTACAATGTAGTATATCTGTTCACCCATTATTACAATGTAGTATATCTGTTCACTCATTACTACAATGTAGTATATCTATTCACTCATTACTACAATGTAGTATATCTGTTCACACATTACTACAATGTAGTATATCTCAAATGTGTGATGATAAAGTAAAGTTCATATTCTTTGCTATAATTTTTTTAAGGAAAACTGTATCATAAATTATAAATAACAAATTTTACCCTGAGCCATATAGTATTTACCCAAATCAACATTTAAAAAAAAGAAATACAGAGTTCCCCCAACACATACATTGTAACTGTGAATTGATTCTTTTATGACTTATGTAACAGAGTTCCAGCTGTAGTTGAATGATTTCCTTAGAGAGACTGTCCACCCACCTGTTCTGCCTTCAGTGTAAGCTCTATAAAAATCTGCTGTAGTTTTTCGTTGACGTAATTAATACAGAACTGTTCAAATCCATTCTTCTCGAAAATTTCGAACCCGTAAATATCAAGGATGCCTATGTTGATCTCTTCTTTGTCTTTCCTCATGGCACGGTTGACCGCCTAAAACATACAATATCAAATGAGCACCTCATACCAGCTACACATTTTATACATTCAGGTGCTCTCACAGATTTCTCAGGTTTATTGAGAAATAACTGCTGGGTCGACACTAAATAGTTCAAGGGAGAAAAACATTGGAAAGTTCAGGTCAATTTGGAAGTGATTATTTTGCTAATTCACAAGATGTCCAATCAACTATGTATAGTTAGCATATTATTTAATTAAGAAATTATTCTAACAGGAAACAATGAAATGTTTATTTTTACACACAAATTGGTTATCTCTCTTCACCAATTGAAGTCTCTACTGAATTGTGACAGACTCAAAAGAGAGAGTTTTCAACAAAATGGGGGAAAGATCTTGCATGAACTTATTTTAATCCAATTATATATTTAGTTTTTACATAATTTAAGGCCTGCTTTCTGACTTTCGCCATTATATTCCTTACCTCGACAAGGTAGTCAAACATTCGACTGTACAGGGCCTTAGCCAGAGCATCACGTGAGAATTCTGCCTGCTCCACATTCAGTGTCACATGGATAACCTCGGATTTGCCTCCCCATTTACTGTCCATGTCTCGACTGGTCAGTTTTGTCCTGAGGTACTCTTTGTCCACTCCGAGCAGGTAAGCTGGGTAGTCAAGGACTGTAAGGTAAAATGGCAGGATTTGTTTAAGGATATACATAGTCCATGTCTGAAGCTAAGCATATCCTTTACATATGCTGAAACATTATGATAATAATTAATAGCAGAATTTTTTTGTATCAAATTAAAAGTAGCATTCAGACTTTACCTGTCACAGTAAGGTAGCATATAGTCAGAACATGCCACAGTAAGGTAACATACAGCCTTAACATGTCACAGTAACGTAACATACAGCCTTAACATGTCACAGTAACGTAACATACAGCCTTAACATGTCACAGGTAGGTAACATACAGCCTTAACATGTCAAAGTAAGGTAGCATACAGCCTTAATATGTCACAGTAAGGTTGCATACAGCCTTAACATGTCACAGGTAGGTAACATACAGCCTTAACATGTCAAAGTAAGGTAGCATACAGCCTTAATATGTCACAGTAAGGTTGCATACAGCCTTAACATGTCACAGGTAGGTAACATACAGCCTTAACATGTCAAAGTAAGGTAGCATACAGCCTTAATATGTCACAGTAAGGTTGCATACAGCCTTAACATGTCACAGGTAGGTAACATACAGCCTTAACATGTCAAAGTAAGGTAGCATACAGCCTTAATACGTCACAGTAAGGTAATTTACAGCCTTAACATGTCACAGTAACGTAACATACAGCCGTAACATGTCAGTTAGGTAACATACAGCCGTAACATGTCACAGTTAGGTAACATACTACCTTAATATGTCATAGTTAGGTAGCATAACATACGGCCTTAACATGTCACAGTAACGTAACATGGAGCCTTACCATGTCACAGTAATGTAACATACAGCCTTAATATGTCATAGTTAGGTACCATACAGCCTTAACATGTTACAGTAAGGTAACATACAGCCTTAACATGTCACAGTAACGTAACATACAGCCTTAACATGTCACAGTAATGTAACATACAGCCTTAAGATATTCACTTTTCTGCATGTTGTTTTATGGTTTGACTTACAATCTTCATTGGCCACTTTGGCGTAGTTTCCATCCTCTTGAAAGGCAATGTTTCCCAAGTGAAGTATACCAGCCACAACACATATCACATCTTCTATCGTCTCATCCGCCATACCCACTGTGTGCATGGCATGCTGGAAACAAATTGTTAACAATGCCTGGATCAGTTCAGAAATATCAGGACTGTTTTAAACTGATTTCAATATGAAGATATATTGTCAATTAATTAAGGGACCATTTACAACACTGTCAGACTTGTGTATTAATTTTAACAAAACACTATTATCATAATCTAAATACAATCAGCACAAATTAAATCAAAATAACAGTATTCTGTATAAGCCATTTCTTTAGTTACCATGGTTACGCTTAACAATGACCTTGACACTAATAGAACTCTTGTAATGTTACGTGATGTTCGTTGCGTAATGTGTTGTCCCATACAGGTGTTTGTTGTCAATGGTGATATAAACCATGAGCCCTGGAAAACTGTCTCAGGTCTCTAACGTTATATGGTAGCTCTAGATATAAACTGCCTGGCCTTGACCTTACCATGGTGTCCTTGTACTCGGCAACATCATCAGTACCGTCCACTGTGTAGGTCCCGCTTTGGTTCAGGTACATATAATAATCCGGTGTGGTAACACCTAAACTCTCTGGAACAGCCGAAGTGTCAACATATTAGCACTTAAAAACACACCTATTCAATGTGAGAATTCTCTTTCGTGTCTTCTTCTATAAATTGAAACTTAAACTTTGGTTTATAGAGTATTTATCATTATGTCAAATCTAATTTCAACAAGAGGCCCATGGGCCTTAACGGTCACCTGAGATTTGAAATATTTCAGTTAACTTAATTGACCCTTTTTGGCCCCGCCCATCATCGCCTAGGGGTCAGTCAGGGCAAACATATGCATATAATCGAACTTTCATCCCATGCTGAAAATGTTAACCAATTTAGAATGAATTCCAATAGAAATCAAACAAATCAGTCAAAAATGTGATGTACCTATATAAACTACAGTAAAGTTTAACCCCTCCACAGGGGCAAACGTGAGACCCCAGGGTCATGAAATTTACATTTTTTGTAAAACACCTTAAGACCCTTCCACCATTTATGGAGAGTGTTTGATTCCACCATATCTGAGAGTAGAGAAGAAGATTTTTGAAGTTTTAGTCAATTTGACCATTTTTGGCCCCGCCCCTCAGGCCCTTGGGGGGTGAGGACCCTATAATTTACAATTTCGGTTGACCTTTAGCTATAGAAGCTTCCTGCCAAATTTCATTGAATTTGGTTTAGGGGTTTTGGAGAAGAAGTCGAAAATGTAAATTGTTTACGGACGCACGACGGACAACGACTGACAAACGGGGATTAGAATAGGTCACTTGAGACTTTGTCTCAGGTGACCTAAAAATCAGATAAAAGATAAGTGAATATGATTTTGATATATTCTATTTCAGAATATCAGGGCCCAGAACAGAGGCATTGTTAAGGCTAACATACCTTTCTGTGATGCATCAGCCCCAGCACATATCTGGTAGAAGATATGAAAGTTTCTTTCGCTGCGGTTCTGGCTTACCACACGGGTCTGTGAACAAAGAATACATTAGCATGTAGGACAATGCAATATCAAAATTTATCTTGATATCCAAATGGAATGAAAAGCTATGGGGATCACCTGTCGGACCATGTGGCTTTTCTCTAGATTCTCTGGTTTCCTCTCTCAGTAAGACCCTCACACACTTCCATCCAGACAAACAACAATGACATCATGCTACTAGGAAGTTGGATAATTTACCACCGTCTAGCTCCCCCAACCCCAATCCCAACCCCAATCCAAACTCCAACCCCAATCCCAACCCTAACCCCAACCCAAACCCCAACTCCATCCCCAACCCCAATCCAAACTCCAATCCCAACTCCAGCCCCCAATGTTACTACCTACCTTCTCCAGTAGGAAGTTGGATATTTTACCACCATCTAGCTCCCCAACCCCAACTCCAACCCCAACTCCTACCCCTCCCTGACAATGTTACTACCTACCTTCTCCAGTAGGAAGTTGGATATTTTACCACCGTCTGGCTCGCCTCCTCTACTGAATTGGATTTCTACATATTTACCCTGAAATGAAAATAAGGGGAATAAAAGCAACTTAAGTAAATATTAATTATTCCTGTAATAAAAATATGTAAAATCAAAATAGTAACATCACAGTATGATCTGGGTCAGGTAAATATTCCTGTTTATCGTTAACTTGTAAGGTAAATAATGCTGTTTATCGTTAACTTGTAAGGTAAATAATGCATGCTGTACTTACAAATCGACTGGAGTTATTGTTGCGGACTGTCTTGGCATTCCCAAAAGCCTCTAGCAATGGGTTAGACTCAAGAATAACATCTTTGACTTTCTGTAAAATATAAATTTGAGAAAATAGCAAAAGCTCATAAAACATACACTTAATAATATGTATACCCTCAATCTCGCTTAGAAATGTAACCACACTCAAAGTCTAATCACACATTCGGACAAAAGATTTAGGCCCTAGAGTCTGTCAGTCCAATATTTGCATATACCATCAAACTGCCTTCCAAAACTGCTAATTCTAACCAAGTTAGAATGAATTCCAATAGAAATTCAACAAATGATAATGTTTTGACCCTGCCCATCAGTACCCTGGTGGTGGGGACCATATAATTCATTATTTTGGATGATCCTTGGCCATGGAAGGTTTCTGCAAAATTTTAGTTCAGGGGTTTCTGAGAAGTTGAAAATGTAAATTGTATACGAATGCAGGGCGGACAAAAGGCAATTTGAATAGGTCACTCATGACCTAAAAATCTTTTACCAGCAATAATTATGGATCACAATGAAACATTACATAGTTACATACCTGTACTTTTTCACCTCCTCCCGAAACTTTGGCAATGAAGCCCATAATGTATTTGGCTGCTACTGTTTTTCCAGCACCACTCTCTCCGCTGTAATGAAATATCATATATAAGGAATAAGCTAATCTTCAATCAATTTCAAAAATATTTCTCTTTTTAAATTTGAATTTTTTTTTAATCATTTTAATACAATGGATTAAGAGCATTATTTCAAAGTTGTATTGAACTATCACAACAGCCACATTAAGCAAGTGCTTCTTTTGCTCCGTGGAACTTAAACATGTTTAATTCTACATCAGAACAGAAATATACGATTTCTTCCTAACTATTTAATAATAACCTATAGAACATATACAGCAGAAAGAAGTGTCACAGTTATAGCCTGTACACAAGTGGCCTGTATATGTATCACCTGTATCTAACAATATACAACTCAGCCATAATTGGTACCTGTCTGACCTTCACATGCTTTGTCTAACCTTGACCTGTTCAATACATATATGTACAATTTAACTTTGACTTGTAATTTATGACCCGAGTTGTAGTGTCTGACCTTAACATAATATTTGGCCTTGAGCTGTAGGGTCTGACCTTGACTTGTAATTAATACTGTAATGTCTATCTAACCTTGATTTGTCCTTTGGCTTTGATATGAGTGTTTGACCTTGACTTGTAATTTATAACATTGTCCTTCAGTAAATGACATAGACCTGTACTTTATGATTTTAGTGTCTGTCCTTGACTTGTACTTTACAACCTTGATCCATAGTTTTTATACTGACCTTGACTTGTTATTTATGACCTTGACCTGTAGTGTACATGAAATAATGTATATTGATCTTGACTTATACTTTATAACCTTTGACCTGTAATGTCTGACCTTGACTTGTAATTTGCGACCTTGAACTGATATATAAATAAACAGACCTGATGATGACACATTGGTTCTCCATATCTATCAACATGTTCCTGTACATATTGTCGGCCAGGGCATACACATGTGGTGGATTTTCATACTGGGCCTGTAAAACCAAGAAAACTTCATACTTCAAAAATCATTGAGCATCATGTATGTAATGTTACAAACAGCATCACCATGTTTCTACAAAGATTTACATGAATAGTAGACACAAAAGAGAATACAGAGGAAATAAAACTTACCGCTCCTTGGTACTGCTCCACCTCTCGATCAGTAAAGATATTGAGCTGTTTGAAGGGGTTGACCGACACCAGCACTGGACCAATGTAAGTCTGACCATGGTCAAGGAAATTTATTACAATGATAGCACAGGCCAAACGGATCAATGTTTATTCAGTACGTCTTCTGGGTATTCAATGAAATTATCACCAACTAAAAACCTTTTGAAAAACAAAGTATGGCCGAGTGTATATGAAACTAGTTTTTATTTTAGATTTGAAGAATTTAAACGGAAAGTGTAACTTTGCTGCTTGGGTATGTTTAAGTGTGATTCTTTGGAATGACAAAATAATGCCAATCAAATCACCTTTTCTTTTTATCATTACCACATAATTATCTAAAATTTCTTGTTTACAAATCATGCTGGAACTTCAAATAAGTCATCAGTTTCATTGAGAAACACCACTTCAACCACTACCACTAACACAAGCCGTTGGTTGATGAGGTGACTTGTGATCAGGGCATTCTAACGGGCTTTCGCTTGGGGGAGGGGGTGGGGGGGGGGGGGGGGGTGTTGTAGCATTAATTGGACCCATTCCCAACTGAAATTATTTCATATTTCAGAAAAAATTTGCAGTTTACACCCGGGAAAAATCTAAGAATCTTTCCTTATTCACCAATTTCCTTCCCAAAATAGACAAAACAGCCCCATCCCAACCCTGTGAAAAAGCCCTGGTGTTACCATGAGGTCATCCATGGTGTGTTGAGGTAGCAGAGCAATAATTGCTAAGTGTGTAAAAATTTAATTTGCTTCACTATCAGCCTGTTTCTACTGTAATAACATAATTATTCAAGTCAAGTGTAAGCATATGACTTATTACTATTACTGCATCAGAATAACATTTGTACTGTATAGCATTAGACAGATGTAACATCTATCTAAATGTATAAGCACTAAATATCACACGTCCGTAAAGTTCACACCAAATACACGGGATATGTACACGATATATATACAATTGCTGTTGTCAACCATCTATAATAGGGCAATATTATAGATGGGACAATGAGTAATGCTGACTCGCCGTGCATCCGTCCGGTGGTGACTAGCTTCCCATATATATACACTACATACTAAACCTGTAACACAATCCATCTGTACATGCATTCAAGATTATTTTTTATCATTGTGAATACACAATTTTTGCCAAAACAAATCGACAAGAAACATTTTATTTATTTATGGACTCAGTATGTAGATAGTTTTTCGACAAAAAACATTTTATTTATTTATGGACTCAGTATGTAGATAGATTTGTACTTTATGATATGAGTTTTGTAAATTGAAGATATTACACAATATGTACTGTAATTGGGCATTACATTGCAACTGTAACATGCAAGTTCTTACAGTATTTACTTATGATCAGTATAAAACCCAGCATATAAAACTCCATTAAACAATGCCTTTAAATGTTTTAACAGGAGTCAATCATCCACTCAGATTTGAGAAAAACACATCAGAGCACCTCAGGATATCAAACGAATTTCTTAAAATCAATACAGGTAGTTTACTCACAGCTGACATCATCACATTCAGGGGTTTAAAAAAATTTAACAACGTATATACTTAATTGCCAACCACTATTTAAAAAGACACTTCATTTTGACCCTAAATTTAAAACATAAATTATCAGTAACTAATATTTATTGTTCATGATTTAAAAGTTAGTCCATTGACCCAAGCAGTTTAGAATATATTGTTTTTAGGTATAAATTTATCAAAATGTCTACATCATGAATTTTCTTTAGCAACAGAGGTTGTCATGGTGTCTTCAAAAGGTGTTGTCATGGTGTCTATAACAGGGGTTGTCATGGTGTCTACAACAGGGGTGGTCATGGTGTCTACAACAGGGGTTGTCATGGTGTTTACACCAGGGGTTGTCACGGCGTCTACAACAGGGGTTGTCATGGTGTCTACAACAGGAGTTGTCATGGTGTCTACAACAGAAGTTGTCATGGTGTCTACAACAGGGGTTGTCATGGTGTCTATAACAGGGGTTGTCATGGTGTCTACAACAGGGGTTGACATTGTGTCTACAACAGAGGTTGTCATGGTGTCTACAACAGGAGTTGTCATGGTGTCTATAACAGGAGTTGTCATGGTATTTACAACAGGAGTTGTCATGGTGTGTACAACAGGAGTTGTCATGGTGTCTACAACAGGGCTTGTCATGGTGTCTACAACAGGGGTTGTCATGGTGTCTACAACAGGGGTTGTCATGGTGTCTACAACAGGGGTTGTCATGGTGTCTATAACAGGGGTTGTCATGGTGTCTACAACAGGAGTTGTCATGGTGTCTACAACAGGGGTGTCATGGTGTCTACAACAGGGCTTGTCATGGTGTCTACAACAGGGCTTGTCATGGTGTCTACAACAGGGCTTGTCATGGTGTCTACAACAGGGGCTGTCATGGTGTCTACAACAGGGCTTGTCATGGTGTCTACAACAGGGCTTGTCATGGTGTCTACAACAGGAGTTGTCATGGTGTCTACATGTACAACAGGGCTTGTCATGGTGTCTACAACAGGGCTTGTCATGGTGTCTACAACAGGGCTTGTCATGGTGTGTACAACAGGGGTGTCATGGTGTCTACAACAGGGCTTGTCATGGTGTCTACAACAGGGGTGTCATGGTGTCTACAACAGGGGTGTCATGGTGTCTACATGTACAACAGGGGTGTCATGGTGTCTACATGTACAACAGGGGTGTCATGGTGTCTACAACAGGGGTGTCATGGTGTCTACAACAGGGGTGTCATGGTGTCTACAACAGGGCTTGTCATGGTGTCTACAACAGGGGTGTCATGGTGTCTACAACAGGGCTTGTCATGGAGTCTACAACAGGGGTTGTCATGGTGTCTACAACAGGGGTTGTCATGGTGTCTACAACAGGGCTTGTCATGGAGTCTACAACAGAGGTTGTCATGGTGTCTACAACAGGGCTTGTCATGGTGTCTACAACAGGGCTTGTCATGGTGTCTACATGTACAACAGGGCTTGTCATGGTGTGTACAACAGGAGTTGTCATGGTGTCTACAACAGGGCTTGTCATGGAGTCTACAACAGGGGTTGTCATGGAGTCTACAACAGAGGTTCCTGTGGTTTCTCTAAAGTTTGACTAAATCAGTATAACAACACAGCATGTGTCTGTAGAATATTGAAGGGACATACAATCAAGCACAATTTGGTGCTGACAGTCACAGGAACATGAGCCGACCATTCTACATGATGGATTGGATTTTAAAAGAATTTGTATTCCTAAGAAAATAGGAGTAATTATTCCAAATTATTATCAGGTGTGATTGGACCTTTAGCTACAAACCATCACCTTTCTCAGCTCTCTGGAGAGCATACAGCCATTCAGCACTAACAGCTTACAAATGATATTTCTTGTAGAGCCCTATCACATTCTCAATTACAGATGAGTCAACTGGAACACAACAGAGTAATGTATCTTGTTCAATGACACAACTGTGTCTGTGCTGGGAATCAAACTAGCAATCCTTCGATCAACAGCAATGGATCACCAGCTGCCCAGTATCCTACCATTTTAAACCATCATTTATACCTGACACTATTTTCAAATTCAGGAAAGTTCTACAAGTACACTGTGAAAGGATACATAGATACAATCGTCCATATAACGTTTTTTGATGTTGTCGAGAATGGCTGCCTCCGAGATCTTCTGGAGGAGCACCATGTCGTCGACCCCACTGGTCTTGACATTGTGGCTCTGCCAATGGTACGGCTGAAAGATAGAAAGGAAAAATAGGTCAACAGGGGGAGACAACTATATCAGCAAGGGGGACAACTCTGGTCATCAGTACTCAGGGGGCAATACTTTTGTCATAAACTGTAAATATCTTTACTAAGTATTATGTTATCGATGTATTATCACCATTTCAGACATCAAATATTGAATTTTAGTTAAATTCAATTACATGTTGCTATATTTATTAATATATTTAACTATCAAAATTATCAAGACAACATTGAATCATTCTTTGTTTTTTTCTTCAACTTTTTAGAAATATTCTTTATATTCAAGTCATCAATTGATCATTCAAAATAAATGTAAATTCCTCTTTTAAATAACTATCATATATTATGAAAAGAGAACTAATCACAGTGCAATATATGTTAATAGCTATTATCTACAACTAATTACATTTTAGAAAAGACTACAGTTGTGTACAATATTTGCCATGATTAATCAGTGATCAAAGCATCACACCTGCAAGATTTTTTCCTCCTTTTCTTCACTACCTCTAGCTTATATATAAATAATATAACTGCCAATTTTCCTAAATACACTCTTTAAAGACCTACCTGGTCCAGTTTGATAAGTAGTACTGCTGTAGCTACTAAATATTTAAATCACTTTGTTCTTCTGGTCATAACTTTGGTCATAACTTTTTTTTAATGAATATCTGAAGTCTTTTGTTGTAACATAATCATTCCATGTACCATATTTTTAAAGCATCATCAGAGCCAATTATGGCAAATATTTTTCAGTATTAACACAGACAAAAATAGATTGCTCTCTATATAGACAAAACATATAGATATAAATGTACTAATTAAACAATATAAATGGTTAGTAAACACAAATCACTACACATTTAATGCATGTACTCACCTTAAAGAATATATGACGTATATAGTATATATACCAATAGTAAATTTTGGTGCTTTATATAAACACAAATGCATGCATGATTTCATTATGATCATTCTAATCAGAAAAATGTATATGTTACAGAAGCAGCATGGCAAACATATGTGTGATATATGGCATTTACACACAATTGTAAACTACCAATTGCAAGTAACATTTAACACAAAACAGGAACAAATCCCACCATTCGACTATATACTGTCACGAAAACCACCACTGGTCAGTAAGGGAAGATTTGACTGTACCACCATGAGTATGACCACTGGTCAGTAAGGGAAGATTTGACTGTACCACCATGAGTATGACCACTGGTCAGTAAGGGAAGATTTGACTGTACATGTACCACCATGAGTATGGCCACTGGTCAGTGAGAGAAAATTTGACTGAACCACCATGGGCCAGTATAATTAAAAGATTTTGACTGTACATCACAAACCATTGAGATATTTGTTTGTACGTACCAACAGGTTGATATAAGAAAATTTACAAGTTTTCAAGGAAGTAATAAATTGAAAGAAGTGCTAAGTTGTTAACTAATAAGGAAAATGTTTCAAACTTGAAGTTTTAGTCATACAATCATGTAGCTGATAAATATCACTTGTTAATCCACTTTAGGCAGTTTTAAAATGCTTAATGTGATATAGTATATGGTTGTAGATGTACACAATATCAATGTAACAAATATCAAGGAACTTTGATTTTGAAGTAGATTGTCCTACTATAGTAGTATATACCACCAGGCAGACAATATGTTCAGTGAATTGTTTTATTGATTTACATGCATATATACTTCAAAGACATTACCTTATTGAATAAAACAGATATTTATCACATAAACCATATAGTGACTGAAAACCTTGAGTACCGGTATATATAGTTATGTATTGTCAAGTCGATATAATATAGGCTTTGATAATTCCGGTGCTACAGCTCGCACCTGTAACTCAATTTAATACTACTTTTTTCCCCTCCTATTGTTAAATGTTTTTATCCTATTGTTAATTATTTTTCATCCTATCATTTAAAGTTTTCATCCTATCGTTCTTTTTTTTTCAACCTATCGTTTAATGTTTTTATCCTACTGTTTATTTTTTTTTCATTCTATTGTTTAATTGTTTTTCATCCAATTGTTAAATGTTTTTTTATCATATTGTTTAATGTTTTTCATCCTATTGTTCAATTTTTTTCACCCTATTGTTAAATGGGTTTTTTTCATTCTAGTGTTTAATGTTATCAACTGTAACTTCCTTCCAAACAATGTGTTACTACTGCTTTGTTTTATAAGATTAATTAATGTCAGCTTACAAAGTAATGTTGAATATCAAGTACCTATATTTCATCTATACATACATAAGTAACGTCATTATAGATTTATCCGACAGTTTGAAGGGATGAACAGCCAATACAGTTCGTTAATCACTTCATATCTTTATCTTCTGAGTGACTTTTACATTTTCAATGACTAAATCAAAGTTAAAAATCATCTTGACTTAATGAGTTTCATTTGCACCTGTATATGTGTGGACAATTTCAGAATTCAGAAACACAAATAAAAGATTGTAAAAGTGGCGAGTGTAAGGCCACCTTATAATTACCAGCTCAGGCTAGAGGGAGTTTCCCTCCGACCGTGCAGAGTCTTGAGGGTTTCCGACCATGAAACTACTGGTGGGATGTCAGCTCGGAAAGTGTTAGGTACATAATTGGAAACCAAGTGCGGACCAAGTATTTTTCATTACCCATTCATACTAGATTTGCTGCCACTGACCACTCCAAGTGTAAGCTATACAAGATCGAAAGGCTTCCTTAGGATCTAAAGAACCTGGGTTGTGGTTGTCTTTGGGATTGAACACTTTGTGAAAGAGGGAGTAGACTGGAGGGTATATAGCTATAGGTAGCCTTACAACTTCAGGCTACCAGGAATTTCCCTTCAGCCTTAAAAAGGTTGTGGTAGGATGTCTGCTCAGACAGCGAGAGGTCACTAGTTTGAGGTCCAAAATGGGCAGGTTATTTTTCATTGCTCCTAAATTTAAAGCTTAAATTATATATAATTTTAACAGGTTAGACAATTACCTACAACAGCTTAAATTCAATATTTTACACATTGTACTGGTACATATTTATGTGTAAACAAATCTAGATTGGTCCTGGTATCTGGCTGAGTAGTGTACGTCAGGAAACAACATCTCTTGGAATATTTAAAAAAAAAAATATTTCCTTCTCAAACATTTTTGATTTTAATCTGTTATATATATATGTGTCAACAAATAGCAACTGGTGGTGTTTATCATCACTTTCATCTTCCTCCATCATGCCCTGTACCACCTGATTGTCTGTACTGTAGTGTTTGCTCGGTCCCGTCGACTTCGACTTATCCGAGTTTTACTGTATGTGTCAACAAATAGCAACTGGTGGTGTTTATCATCACTTTCATCTTCCTCCATCATGCCCTGTACCACCTGATTGTCTGTACTGTAGTGGTTTGTTTATACCTATTAGTCTGATGTACGTTTCATCACTATCATACAGGTGTTTTGTCTATCTGGATGACAGTATCAGGAAGTTATAAGACATAGTGTATATATCCCGTACATAACTTTGGGTACCATATATAGCCAAGGAATGTAGATAGGTTTTTGTTATCAGTCCAAATAATAAAAGTAACCCATATATATACAATGTATATATATATATCTGTCTGTCTGCTTCCTATAATCATACAGAAAAGTTATCTCAAGTTGGAGATCAGAGATTGTTAAAGAACCAATTGCACCATAATTGTACATTCACATCTACTACATGTATATAGGCTTGAAATTTAAAGGAGCTATTAACGTTGGGAATATACCTATAGTGGTATATGCAGGGCCCTGTAAGCCGAAACATGTCGGCAACCAGCTGTAGAAGGAGAAATTATAATACAATGTTTGAAAACCTGGCTTCAAGAGTTGTTCCACTTCTTTTTCAAATGTTTACAGGACACTTGTTTACTTCAACGGATGTATTAAGATATATATACTTATAATTTTACGGATGTATATGTATTATATATCAAACTATTTCTGGTGTACACTAGTACGTTCACCAAATCCATTACCAGCAATATTAGATCATGAGACCTTGGCCGATATATATATAAAATTTGTGTTTGCTCAATTCAGAGATTTTAATTCTAGATTGGTAAATTGGTTTTTCTTTTTTTTTAACAGAGAATTTATCGAAACCAACAGAAACACAAATGAAAGTTAAGAATTCAAAACTCAAAAGTTTAAATTCCAAATCTCAATTAATTAAAAATAATACATACACAATATTTATTTCATATACAGAATTTCTACATCTAGATATATAGAAAAGGGTCTCTCTAGTAATTTACGAAAAACAATGAAAATCATATTTAGTTTCTCCAGCTACTCAAAATCAAATACATGTACTGTATAAGCACATCTCCAGTCAAAGAAAAATTGTCAGAAATTTGATAAGACTAATACAGTACTTTCAGAGAAATACAACATTTACAACATCTAGAAAGCATTAATAATGGCCACCTTTTCTGCCATCTTGTTCTTCTGGTCAGTTTTAAAATTACAAATTCACAGAATATCATGGGGAACCTATATATACCTAGCTAGAGTATACAAAAATTCAGAAAGATTCCTGATCCTCTAGTACTTTCCAAAAAATAGTGATATACCAAATACTCTGATAAAATCCAAAACTGTTAGTTTGGTTTATTTTGTTTAACGTCCTATTAACCGCCAGGGTCAACTAAGGACATGCTAGGATTCGCAGGTGAAGGGAAGACGAAGTACCCAGAGAAAAACCCATATGGGTTTCAAACTTGCAATCCAGAGGTGGAGGGCTAGTGATAAAGTGTCAGGAGGGGCCGTGGTGGCCGAGTGGTTAAGGTGTCCCGACACTTTAACACTATAGCCCTCCACCTCTGGGTTGCGAGTTTGAAACCTACGTGGGGCAGTTGCCAGGTACTGACCGTAGGCCGGTGGTTTTTCTCCAGGTACTCCGGCTTTCCTCTACCTCCAAAACCTGGCACGTCCTCAAATGACCCTAGCTGTTAATAGGTCGTTAAACAAAAACAAACCAAACCAAAGTACATTGTATCAGGACACCTTAACCACTCGGCAAGCATATGATCATGACCCCATCAAATTAAACTTGATAGAGAAAGAGAACTACAAGATCGTATAGTTGCTGAAGGATTTCTGTTTACACAAGACTTCCCAGGTCGCAAACTGTCAAATGGTTTGTATTTACTGCCCACCCCACCCTCTCCACCCTTTAAACTTTCTAAGGATAATGATTAAAATTTTCTCATTTTCAACCTTCTTTAGAATATTAATTAAAATGTTCCCCTTATGAACTTTCTTTAGAATACTAATTAAAATGTTCCCCTTATAAACTTTATCTCAAATATTAATTGGAATTTAAATTTTTCTGCTTTTCAACTCAATCCAATTAAAATCAGACAAATTATAACGTAATTAGACTTTTTTCAACTCTATAAAAACTAAAATTTTCCTAATTTATGCAGACACAGGCTGCAAGAAAACTATAGGCCTTATATGATACAAACTACATGTAGTTTATACCAGGTGTATATATACATACTGTACTTTACCTGGCCATACTAACTGTATCGGCAACATAAACCACCATTTTGTACGCGCTGACATCAAAAACATAACATTGCAGCTAGGCTCTCCTCCTTCCTAAGTTCAGTTTCAGGGATAATTCCTCAAAATGTCAAAACGCTCTAATCTGTTTTCACTTATATTATTTTTTTCAATTTTCCAGCTGATGACAGTAGGATTGGATAACGGACAAAGTCTATCAGCTCTGCATTTTACTTCATGTCTATGTATCTAAATTTGGTAATGATTTCAATCTTTAAATATATCTATTAGATGCTAGCTAGTGCTTTGCCAAACTATCAAATAAAAATATATCCCATATATATATATAAGACTCTCTCTCCATACACCATACAAAATTTTACCTTGTACAAACTAAACCTTAAACTGCCCTGAGTGTCAGTCCGACTCACATGTAAAATAGTAGAGGTGCAAGCGATAGTATGTTACAGGTACAGTATATACCTGGAGCACAATCCAGGCCCATATATCATGGGAACAAATAAACTTCAAATAAACAGACATCAAAAGAGATTTGAGAAATATTACATTTTTTTCAATTTTGTTTCTGAAATGTGTATATGTACTTAATTTCTAACAGTTATCTTACAACATTGCTACACAAGAAATATGGGTACATGTAAAACTAAATTTAACTAATTTTTAGTACATAAGGGGTTTAAGAACATGAATATGTTGTTCTGAAGAATCCTGACAAAGGGCAAAACCAGTACAGATACCTAATAAATTGAAGAAACCAGTCTTCATGCTATTGTGAATGTTACCTTCTACTATATATTTAAAATCTCTCAATCAATAAAGGATCCATACATGCAGTGGTTCTACAGCAACCAACAGACCCCAAAAAACATCTCACACAGAAAGGGAAGTTCATGATCAAGGTCATCTTATCTTCAAACTTTTTTTTTGCTAATGTTTTTCAGAGCTATACAGTATACATTCTGAGAGACAGACAGAAGGACTAAGAGGAAACCCACCTGCAGCCCCCCCCCCCCCACCCACACACACACACCCAACCCACCCCCACCCCACACCCCCCAAACCCAACCTTCCATCCTTCCGCCAGGGCTTTGGCTCATAAAAAGTTTATGACGAGTACAAGTAGCTACTAATGGTGAGAGTACGTTTTTGACTCCCCAGAATTAGTTTTGATTTGTGTGTTATAAACAGGATGTCAATTTGACATAAATTTTTTTCCTTAAGCTTTCAGATTATGATCTTGATACTAAAATTGCTAAATGTCAAGTTATTTTAAAACCCTACATCACTACTCCTTCAGTTTCAAAAGTAGTGGACCCATGCCAGTGGTTATACCAATAGCTATAAATAGATAATACATGTTGTATAGTACAATATGCATTGTACAATATTATGTGTAATGTGACCACTCTACCAGTGATGTCATTAACAAATCCTAATAAAAAAGGAAATCAAAGCTATTCATTTATCCGTCAGCTATCTGGTACCAGTATGTGGCACGGACCTATATACACCCTCGTAGATATATTAGACTTCTAACAGTATGTATACTTCAGCATGATCCTGAGATGGAAGTAATGAATCTATATTTCTAGGAAATACATCTATACATCAAATATATCTGTCATGTTGTTAAAGTATATGTACTATGTTAAGATAAATATCTCAAAAATAGGAATAAGTTTAATAAATCCTGATTGTTCTGAAATAATTTGAAAATTTACATACTGTTTTTATTCTGTTTTCTGCTGCACTCTATACAGATACTGGATGAAATTAATAGCATTTACCATGAAGGTAGCTAGGTGACCATGAGACCACTCTAGCTATTTTCGAAGTTTCAACAAGACTACTGATGAATATCACGAACAAAGTGGAGTCTTGGGTTTGAAGGAACATATAGGACCATTCAGATTTCTGGTAAATTGTGATTTGACTTCCGATTCTGAAATAGCTAAATGTCAATGCAATGTCAAGGGTCAACTGGAACAATCATAAAATGCAGCAGATATCTGGAGCTTATAATTAAATTCATCGGACTTTTGAGCTGATTCCAGACTTAGTAATGTACTCCCATAAAAGACAATAATGGACAATGGTGAATGCATTGTATTTATATATCCCCGAAGGGGGATGTTGGCTTAGTGTAAGAGTTTCACAACAGATTTGGAATACAGACTATGCAGGCAGAACATATTATTCCTTGGGACAAAAGTTGAAAAATAATTCTTAAGGGGAGATAATTTGGTATTAATGTGCTAATCACTGGTCCCCATACCAGGGTTTATTTCAAACCTTGCCAATGGCCTAATATGATGATACAGTTATAACTCTTACAATTTTCAGTGTAATCGGGCAGTAATCTGATGTTGATGATTTTGACATTTTTTTTAATTATTATTATTTAAATCAGTTTCCTCAAATGCATCATTTTCACATGATGATACAACAGGAGGATTTGGATACAAAAATAAACTAGAAAATATTTGTTAACATTGTCCCTTTTTCATTCCTGCTTGGGTGGACATTAGTGCAAAATTTATAACCGAAGAAATAAAATTCAAATACTATTTGAAACATTTTTGAAATACTCAGTTATTTCATGGGTGATAGATCAGACATGATCATCGATGAACTTCCACAAAATCTACACCAGAAGTGAAAAATATAATGAAATTTGATAGCATTAGCTACCGGTTCTGTACAAAGAAGGCATTTAGCAACACTGGGTTGTGGATATCTGGTTACAACCTAACACTGTCTGCTTAATGTACAAGATGAAAATATATCAATTATGTTGGTAAGATATGTCAGCAAACAAACGATCATGCCTGTTATTATGGCCCGACATGCACATATATATGTAAATAGCTACTGTTGTAACAGAAGAGCATTTGATAATTTTGACTCAAAAGTCCGCCGTACATGTATAGGCCTAGTAAACTTAATCAGGCACTATATGATACAGCACTACTCCAGTTCTTCTAGTATATAATATAAGTTTTCTACAAAATGTCACAACACATAGTACGAAATAGCTACATTTGTTACGTGCTAAATACATTACCACACACGTGAGCTACAGGAATACACACAGCTAGGACTAGGAGCGTGCAGCACAACAGCCACCCGGAAATCAACAGGTCTTACACACATGTAGGAACTTACCATTTTGCTGCTCTTCCAGACAATTAATTATTACTTATCGGCGAGTCAATCATAAATATAACATACTTTACTCATATTGATAATTCCAGCTGGATCTCAGACATCGGAGAACATTTGATCAGTAAACAAACTCCGTACTAACGCTTGTCAACATCATTACTTATCGCATATAAAAGTTTAGTAGTTTGACGGCTAGCCGGAAGTTTGACCTCACTTCCGCGCATGCCAAACGATATAGCATATCAATGACAATTACCTGTGTGACGTCACACACCGTTTACCCACGCAGGTGTGCGTTTCGAAACAATGGAAATCGATTGTACTTTCATCAAGTTGGTTATTGCGAAATGAGACTTCTTTTATTATAAAAACCAACAACAATATTATAGAATCGATATCATTTAAGCTGAGATTGAAAGGAATTCTGGTCAATTACTATAGGCCTATATCCGAACTACACGCATTTAAAGAATAACCCAAATTACATTTAGTGAAATACCTATTTTGTTACTCTGTGATTTCGTTATTTGAATCAGTGATATCACCACGGACATACATTTAGATTTCAAATAACTGGTATTATGCAATTGAGTTTTGCTATTGGAATACCCATGTACCTATAGCTATATATGGCAATAAATAGTATACAGCGAAGTAAATGACGATACCTATATCATATAAATTGTTATCAATTCGATATAATGGTTTCACTTAATCATTTTTTAAAGTGTCAGGTTTTATTTAAATTTGCAAGTTTTTTACTGAGAAATTCCTTGAAGCCGTTGAAAAATGTATAATGTTTAATAATGATGATAATGCTGAGTCCAACAAAAATGAATATAAGTATATGAGGAATAAAGTAAACAATATGCTAAAGAGGCCTGAAGAAATATATCTATGACAACATATAGATACAGTTATAGATGATAGTAATAATAACCCTTAGACACATTGGAAACTTCTGGGAAACCTTATCAAAGGTAAACAAGAAATATCTTTAAAAAAAATATAAACGGCATAGTTTAAATGCTGGTGTTTATAATTAAAAAAATGTCTGCTGGTGAAATAAATGAACGAACTAATGTGTTTCAGCACAGATAACAAAATGATATCAGTTTTAATCATTTTGTTGATAATACCATGCGCGTAGCCAAGTTATTTTGTATGTGTATGCAGAGAAATGAAATGAGGGGGGAATGAGTACCGTATTATGATATACAGTTAAGTGTTTGGACAATTTAAGATGATAATAATAATAATATATTTTATTAGAGTGTCACGCATTTGTTCAAACATGCATAGGTAAAATATATTTGAATTAAAACGTCTAGCCTATTAGACTTATGAGACACTATTATAAAAAAAATATACATGGCGTATTATAAACATAAGAATAATTACATTTTGTATATGCAAACTTATTTACACATTAAAAAGAAACTGAGCGTCTCTTCTTTAAAAAACTAAATATCGTGCCAGCTAATACCGGTTGTATTTCTTCGTTTGTCATTAAAAAAATAAAATTTAGAATCAGGACTGTAATTTAAAAAGTCAGCATTCACTGTTTTTGCACGATTAAATTTTTTGGCGTTCTTGGTTATAAAAGATACAGTGACATAAGAAATGAGGTTCTGTTTCAACCTCGTTAGAGTTACAATATATACAAAGTCTTTGCTCTAAGGGAGTCACTGGATTTGTAAAGCGGCCTGTTTCTACATGTAGTGGTAAACTACCACATCTTAGCCTAGCTAGGACATTTCGGTGTGGTCATGGTAACGAGTATGTCACGTATGGTTTAGGTAACAGATCCTTTTTAAACCTTTTAAGTCCGTCATTTAACGATGTCCGCAAGTTACGTTGTCCTGTTTTCTTGAAACGACCAGCCTTGAACAGCATTTAGAATGATAATTTGTGTTGACTTCACCTTATTTTGCACGCTTGGAACACGTTTACATAATGTCCGAATATGTGTTCAATAACCATACGTACCATAGTCCATTGAGCAAAGCAATACCTTTTCTGTGGGAAGGGCTGTACAAGAAAGAAATCAAGACCAAAAACCTGAGATCTACCTTGTATTTAAGTCGCGTTACCGTAAGACGACGTTTTGGGATGATCATTGCGATAATGGGTGATGTTTCCATGACGGTATGTGTAGGTAAAATACATTTATATATAAAAATACAGTTGAAGTTATAAAAGTTCCAGTAAAGTCGAATTGAATTTAATATAAATGAATCTTTCAACTGTACCGGTGGTCATAACATAGCACACATGTGTTCTAGAGTTAAGTTAAAAGTTGGAATTATAACGATTATCATTATACTCAGATAGGGGGTTGATTAACGAGGATTAATGTCCTTGCTCCGGTTATAGCCGAGCCTGGGACACTCTCTCAGATAGAGGTCAGAGTTTTCACTACCAGGGAACTGTGTTCATGTGACAACCCAGGCAAGCCAGGAAAACCACACTTAGTCTCGTTTGGAGACGTTAATCCAACTATTTAGCAGCCTTAATATATAAGGCAAAACATTCGTGACAGCGTTGGTGTGCAAACCTAATGATTTAAAAATACATTAAATTACTAATTTCAATGAAGATCAGACAAAGGGTACATATATAATATCAAAATATGTACATTTGAAAATTAGATTTCTGTGTCTATCTGCGTTCAGAAAGCTGTGTTTCATTATATTCAATAACATTCCTAAGCATACGTATAGTAACGTTCACCTAACGTTTGAAAGCAAACGATTTCCTTAAAAGTATTGTTTCATTTCTGCATCTTACCAACTGTCATGTAGTGAGGAAATTTCCAATAGTGAATTTTGTACTCTATGCGCATATATAACCCCGGACCTTTCTTTTGGTTAATGTTTTATAATTCATTTTAAGATTAACAGTAACAAATATGTAAATCAGTCATCACCCTGGTTTCCGTTTGTAAGAAGTCCTTTATAGGAATGGCCCCAAAGGGAGGATGGAGGGCTAGATCAGACCTCAGAAAAAAAAAAAGTTTACTATGCCCAAATTTTAAATCATATTTAAATGAGCAATTTGAATATGTAAATGAGATATTATCTCCAATTTTCACCAATCGCTCATTCACTACATGTACGTTTAACAATAGATGATATGGGCGCTTATTTTACTTTTCTTAATTGAGAAAGTATCAGATTATTTTTTCTACAAGTTTCATGCAATTTGTGCCGAAATACACACACATATTTGGAAGGAAAAAAAATCTCGTTGTGTATAATTGTTATACTGGAATGAGTTAAATTATAATTCTTTGTTGTATTGTTTTTCGGCATATTATCGTGATAGCGTATCTTATATAAGATAATACATTTTAAGGGATAGGAGATCTAAAATTGCTATATAGTTTGCATTCAGCACGTATCTGAATATAGCTGTTAGATTGTCTGACATGTGCGAAAGAGCTTTCAGATACCCCTTTTCCTCGTGGAATCAATTGAAATCTACTTTTACCTGAAATGGTTTTACATGTACGTCTAACTGCAAAAAAAGCAAATACGTGTACTTGAGACATATTTAAAAATATAATCTGTTCAGTATAAAAAAGATAATCTGAATTGTATAAAATAAACATGTATTGTAAAAGGGAAAATGTAGGAGAGATAAACAGAAGAAAATTAGGAGAATTTAGAAAAGAATTTGCTCTATTTTGAAGGTACATTACCAAATAGACTGATTGATCAAGACAAAAGAGGTGGAGGACGCCAAACCGGAATCAAGTTAATAATCATTTAGTAGAGTAAAGTTACAAAAAAAATATTATTGAATTATTCTATTATTTTCTTTTAATTTAAGTTTCCTATGTTTAGGACTTAACGTTTTTGTATCAAAGCTCATTTTAAACTTATCGAAACACTTTTAAGTCTTTATTAAGTTTTTAAGTCTATATTAGTATATATATCTGGCATCTTTTTTTATTTGAAAATTAATTTTGAAATTATTTGGATTTATTTTCATTTTTCCCATATTTTGTGTAAACCGTTGGATATCAAAACTAAGTTTTGTTTGCTATTTGGAATTTGCTTCAACCTCTCATATATACATATATCTTGCACATTTTGTATATAAAATGCATACATTTGGCACTGATCTTTTATGTCCTGAATGCTCTAAAATGTTAGCGTAGGCATTTTGCAATTCTGACAACCACCAGGGAGCTTTGTTACATCAGGTGTACCATTTTGACTTGTTTCTGATGCTGATGGTTCCTGCGGGGCGAGCTGAAATTTCTTCCAAAGAAACAGGTCCCCGGATTTTTCTTTGTCCCGACCGATTGATTGCATTCCCTGCCACGTAATGACTAGTTATATCAATTAGTTGGTTTGACTAGAACCATCACCTAGGGACAGCATTCATAGTTTGTGTATAGATAAGCTCATATAAATAACAGAGATTTTTCTTTCTTTGTTTTGTTGGTTTGTTTGGGGTTTTTTTCTTGGTTTTTTTGTGTGTTTTTGTTTTTTGTTGAAAACTGATGTGTACGCTACTGCGTATTTGCGTATAGACAGCTACGCGCCTGAATACGACTGCATTTCAATCAGGAATATAATTTTATTAATGTGTCATTTGAAAAGATGCATCCACTTATTCAGCTTGCATTCAATCTTAACTTTATTCCGTTTTTAACTGCATATGCATTTTGCATTTACCGCTACATTGACCAATCACATACTTCATCTTGACCAGTAACACCACCTGTCGCGTCATTTCCGGGGACAAAAGAATATTATACGGCTATGCCGAACTAGAAAGTACTACAAACGAAATTATATAGGACATTGATAGGAACTGTTAAATGTTAAATAACTACTTTAGCTCTGTGTGTACTCTATCGCACAATGTCATAGATGAAGAATTACCATTTTTTTAAAAGGAGGACTGATTCTGATATTCTATCAGAAATATAGTTTCCAGTGAAGTAGAAGACAGTATCAAAATTCCAGATGTTAATAAAGCGTCAGGCCCTATGGAACGCCCAATTAACATATATTCAATTAATTGAACCTATCTTCGAAGATAGGTTCAATTAATTGAATATACATGCATGTTAATTTGGCGTTCCATAAGGCCCTGACGCAATTAGCCACAAAATGTTAAAAATGGACAATTGCCCATGTCGTGCCTATTTTTAAGGCCAACGACGCAAGCGTAGTCTCCAACTACAGACCCCTATGGTTGCTAAGTTGTATAGGGAAACTGTTTGAGCGTGTAATTTATAAGCATGTTTATAATTTCTTAATCAAATCGAAAACGGCCTCATCTATAAATATCAGTCTGAATTTCTACCAAACCATTCCACTATACTCATCAGCTTATTGAGTTGTGTCATTCAATACTTACTTCTTTGGAAAATTACGAGCGCTCTATTTTAATATTTTGTGATTTTTCAACGGCCTTTGACCGCGTGTGGTACAAAGGTCTAATTCACAGACTTAACAATTATGCTATCTCAGGACCTCTTCTTCGGTGGATAATTTTTTATTTTTCCAAAAGAATACAAGCTGTTTTCATTAACGAGTCACTATCCTCCTTTTTAAAAGAATATAAATGCTGGTGTTCGTTAAGGTTCAGTTCTCGGTCCACTTTTCTTCCTATTATACATAAATGATATTTCCTTTGATCCTTATACTCCGTCTAGGCTTTTCGCAGATGATACCTCTCTTCCTATTCGTCCAATGACTTAGATATGATTGAAGCTGAGGCAAGAAGTGATCTAAGAAAACTTGAAGTTTGGTCCAATGAATGGCTGATGTCCTTTAACCCTACCAAACCTGAGGCCCTAGTTATCTCAAATAGACAACTTCCATTTGTCCCGTCTTTCATATTAGACAATATCCCCATTCAAATCACTAACCAGCATAAACACGTAGGAGTTATCCTTACCAATGATTGTAAATGGAATATCCATGTAGAATATATAGTTAATAAAATAACTAAATATATAGCTACCCTTCGTAAATTAAAACTTATCTTAAATTGAAATTCATTAGAAAAATGTTTCTTACTTATATACGACCTCTACTTGAATATGCATGAGAAATAAGGAACAACTCCGGTACAACAAATTCATTGTCATTAGAAAAAAATAAACTACGAAGCTGCAAGAATAGTCACAGGGCTGCCCATACTTACAAAAACAAATTTCTTATTTGATGAAGAAGAGACGCTCGAAAACTGTCTTTATCTTATTCTAAAGTTAATAATCAGACACCAGATTTTCTCATCGACTTTGAAATGTAGCTGCTTATGATTTGCGAAATGCACATTTAGAGAGCAACAATTTCGTTTCCAACTGTCAAAATACTCCTTCTTTCCTTCTACTTCAAAACTTTGGAACGGCTTGAATAGCAGTATTAGAAACTCACCTTCTACAAATCTATGGCAGTAAATAATATATGTAACAAGCTGTTTTATTAATTGTAGCTATAGTCCTAGAAAACTAAACATTCTTTACAGCCGAATAAGAAATCGAGAAAGTTTACTAAATTACGATCTTTTTAGAGCTAATCTCGTAGATTCGCCTGATTGTCAATGTGGGCTTCCATGTGAAGACTGCTATCACTTTTTCCTAATTTGTCCCTTGTATGTCAACTTAAGAAGAACACTGACTTCTTATGGTACGGTCCTATAAACGTAGATGTTCTTTGTAAGGGTGATCCTAACATTTCTCCAGCTGACAATATAAAAATCGCCAAAGCTGCGCAACATTTTCTGGATAGGTCGGGAAGATTCGACTAGCTATCATCCTTAACACCCTCTCCTTTAGCAAGTTTCTGATAGTTTGGTTTGTTTGGTTTGTTTTTGTTTAACGTCCTATTAACAGCCAGGGTCATTTAAGGACGTGCCAGGTTTTGGAGGTGGAGGAAAGCCGGAGTACCCGGAGAAAAACCACCGGCCTACGGTCAGTACCTGGCAACTGCCCCACGTAGGTTTCGAACTCGCAGCCCAGTGGTGGAGGGCTAGTGTTAAAGTGTCGGTACACCTTAACCACTCGGCCACCGCGGCCCCTGATAGAATTATCACAATAATTAAGTAATTTTTTTAGTAATGCTATTTATTATATTGATGATAATGTAAATTTTAAATGACTTAAGCCACAGTTTAAATAATATGACATAAAAAGAAAAATAAAGACCCCCCTTTTTACATTTTCAATCTGTCCGCAAACTCCGGGCTGCACCTTCAACCGGTTGAACTACCCAAGATGTGCATTTTGCTGTTGGCGACCATATGCATGTGTATGCTTCTATTTCCAAGCTTATTCTCAAAACGTTCAACAGATGTAAACAAAAAACACAGGCTAGTGCCCAAGCTTTACCTTTTACCATTGCAGATATTTTTAATTGTTAATAATTTCCCTGTTTGAATATATCAAATGTAAGATCCCTGCAGGTAGGGCGTAAGAAATCGTAAGAGGTGACTAAATTTGAGGTCTTATCATTTTTCTTCTCTCTGAAAAAAAGTTCTTCTTAATGTCTCCCTTGGCAGGCTCACTTTTAATAAAGGATAGTTTCTTCTCCTGCTTAATACTCAGCATTTCAGGAGAGGGACGCCTGTTGTCAGTATGATTTGACCAGGTGGGGTGTCCTGCTGGATGTCTTCTGCAGTATGCTTCAGTGAAGTAGCACTATAAAATTGCTATCAGTTCCATGCATACCGCAGCCTCCTAAAACACAATGCATCTGACACACTGCTGGATCCGTCCTTATATGACATTAACTGTTGATAGGACATTAAACAATACTTAACCTAAACCAAACCTAACCTGTAAACAGTAAATCAACTACCACTAAAAAGTCCCCTAGAGTATCGGAACAGATAGAGAACAAACGCATAATCCCCTCTAATATCGGAACAGACGGAGAAAATAAGAGGCCCAGAGGGCCTGCATCTCTCACCTGGATATTTCAGTAATCATGGCAAAAATGTTTAAGTTACACTACAATTATATTACTACCTTTTTGCTGCATATTCAAATCATGGTTTCAATTTTCCCCCTTTTTTCTTTTTTTCTTTTCTATTTTGCAACATTTCCCTTATAAAGCCCCCTCCATCCAGCCCCCAGGGACCCATACCCTCCATTTATACAACATTAGATATCTCCTCAGCCCAATAATGCTTCAGACTATTTCATCAAAATCCATTCAGTCATAGAATTTAAAAGATTAACAGGAAGTTCTCCCATTTGGCCCCATCCCTCAGGCTCCTAGAGGGGATGGTTCACAGCCACCAGCCACCATTTATGCGAAATCTGTTCCCCTTCTCCCAAGGGTGTACCCTTAAGTCCCCAGAACAGAGAGTGAACAAACCCATAGTCCCCTATAGTATAGGAACATCTAGAGAACACACCTATAGTCCCCTATAATATAGGAACATCTAGAGAACAAACCCATAGTCCCCTATAATATAGGAACAGAGAGAGAACAAACCCATAGTCCCCTATAGTATTGGAACAGATAGAGAACAAACCTATAATCCCCTATAGTATAGGAACAGAGAGAGAACAAACCCATAGTCCCCTATAGTATAGGAACAGATAGAGAACCAACCTATAGTCCCCTATAGTATAGGAACATCTAGAGAACCAACCTATAGTCCCCTATAGTATAGGAACAGATAGAGAACAAACCAATAGTCCCCTATAATATAGGAACAGAGAGAGAACAAACCTATAGTCCCCTATAATATAGGAACAGAGAGAGAACAAACCCATAGTCCCCTATAGTATTGGAACAGATAGAGAACAAACCTATAGTCCCCTATAGTATAGGAACAGATAGAGAACAAACCTATAGTCCCCTATAGTATAGGAACAGATAGAGAACAAACCTATAGTCCCCTATAGTATTAGAACAGATAGAGAACCAACCTATAGTCCCCTATAGTATTGGAACAGATAGAGAACAAACCTATAGTCCCCTATAGTATAGGAACAGATAGAGAACAAACCTATAGTCCCCTATAGTATAGGAACAGATAGAGAACAAACCTATAGTCCCCTATAGTATAGGAACAGAGAGAGAACAAACCCATAGTCCCCTATAGTATAGGAACAGAGAGAGAACAAACCTATAGTCCCCTATAGTATAGGAACAGATAGAGAACAAACCTATAGTCCCCTATAGTATAGGAACAGATAGAGAACAAACCTATAGTCCCCTATAGTATTGGAACAGATAGAGAACAAACCTATAGTCCACTATAGTATAGGAACAGAGAGAGAACAAACCTATAGTCCCCTATAGTATAGGAACAGAGAGAGAACAAACCTATAGTCCCCTATAGTATAGGAACAGAGAGACAACAAACCCATAGTCCCCTATAGTATAGGAACAGAGAGAGAACAAACCTATAGTCCCCTATAGTATAGGAACAGATAGAGAACAAACCCATAGTCCCCTATAGTATAGGAACAGATAGAGAACAAACCTATAGTCCCCTATAGTATTGGAACAGATAGAGAACAAACCTATAGTCCCCTATAGTATAGGAACAGATAGACAACAAACCCATAGTCCCCTATAGTATCGGAACAGATAGAGAACAAACCTATAGTCCCCTATAGTATAGGAACAGAGAGAGAACAAACCTATAGTCCCCTATAGTATAGGAACAGATAGAGAACAAACCTATAGTCCCCTATAGTATAGGAACAGATAGAGAACAAACCTATAGTCCCCTATAGTATAGGAACAGATAGAGAACAAACATATAGTCCCCTATAGTATAGGAAAAGATAGAGAACAAACCTATAGTCCCCTATAGTATAGGAACAGATAGAGAACAAACCCATAGTCCCCTATAGTATAGGAACACATAGAGAACAAACCTATAGTCCCCTATAGTATAGGAACAGATAGAGAACAAACCCATAGTCCCCTATAGTATAGGAACAGAGAGAGAACAAACCTATAGTCCCCTATAGTATAGGAACAGGGAGACAACAAACCCATAGTCCCCTATAGTATAGGAACAGAGAGAGAACAAACCTATAGTCCCCTATAGTATAGGAACAGAGAGAACAAACCTATAGTCCCCTATAGTATAGGAACAGAGAGAGAACAAACCTATAGTCCCCTATAGTATAGGAACAGAGAGAGAACAAACCTATAGTCCCCTATAGTATAGGAACAGAGAGAGAACAAACCCATATTCCCCTATAGTATTGGAACAGATAGAGAACAGACCTATAGTCCCCTATAGTATAGGAACAGATAGAGAACAAACCTACAGTCCCCTACAGTATAGGAACATATAGAGAACAAACCTATAGTCCCCTATAGTATAGGAACAGATAGAGAACAAACCTATAGTCTCCTATAGTATAGGAACAGATAGAGAACAAACCCATAGTCCCCTATAGTATAGGAACAGAGAGAACAAACCTATAGTCCCCTATAGTATAGGAAAAGATAGAGAACAAACCTATAGTCCCCTATAGTATAGGAACAGATAGAGAACAAACCCATAGTCCCCTATAGTATTGGAACAGATAGAGAACAAACCTATAGTCCCCTATAGTATAGGAACAGATAGAGAACAAACCTATAGTCCCCTATAGTATAGGAACAGATAGAGAACAAACCTGTAGTCCCTTATAGTATAGGAACAGATAGAGAACAAACCTATAGTCCCCTATAGTATAGGAACAGATAGAGAACAAACCTATAGTCCCCTATAGTATAGGAACATATAGAGAACAAACCCATAGTCCCCTATTGTATAGGAACATATAGAGAACAAACCTATAGTCCCCTATAGTATAGGAACAGATAGAGAACAAACCCATAGTCCCCTATAATATAGGAACAGATAGAGAACAAACCTATAGTCCCCTATAGTATAGGAACAGAGAGAACAAACCTATAGTCCCCTATAGTATAGGAACAGATAGAGAACAAACCTATAGTCCCCTATAGTATAGGAACAGATAGAGAACAAACCTATAGTCCCCTATAGTATTGGAACAGATAGAGAACAAACATATAGTCCCCTATAGTATAGGAACAGATAGAGAACATACCTGTATTCCCCTATAGTATAGGAACAGATAGAGAACAAACCTATAGTCCCCTATAGTATAGGAACAGATAGAGAACAAACCTATAGTCCCCTATAGTATTAGAACAGATAGAGAACCAACCTATAGTCCCCTATAGTATTGGAACAGATAGAGAACAAACCTATAGTCCCCTATAGTATAGGAACAGATAGAGAACAAACCTATAGTCCCCTATAGTATAGGAACAGATAGAGAACAAACCTATAGTCCCCTATAGTATAGGAACAGAGAGACAACAAACCCATAGTCCCCTATAGTATAGGAACAGAGAGAGAACAAACCTATAGTCCCCTATAGTATAGGAACAGATAGAGAACAAACCTATAGTCCCCTATAGTATAGGAACAGATAGAGAACAAACCTATAGTCCCCTATAGTATTGGAACAGATAGAGAACAAACCTATAGTCCACTATAGTATAGGAACAGACAGAGAACAAACCTATAGTCCCCTATAGTATAGGAACAGAGAGAGAACAAACCTATAGTCCCATATAGTATAGGAACAGAGAGACAACAAACCCATAGTCCCCTATAGTATAGGAACAGAGAGAGAACAAACCTATAGTCCCCTATAGTATAGGAACAGATAGAGAACAAACCCATAGTCCCCTATAGTATAGGAACAGATAGAGAACAAACCTATAGTCCCCTATAGTATTGGAACAGATAGAAAACAAACCTATAGTCCCCTATAGTATAGGAACAGATAGACAACAAACCCATAGTCCCCTATAGTATCGGAACAGATAGAGAACAAACCTATAGTCCCCTATAGTATAGGAACAGATAGAGAACAAACCTATAGTCCCCTATAGTATAGGAACAGATAGAGAACAAACATATAGTCCCCTATAGTATAGGAAAAGATAGAGAACAAACCTATAGTCCCCTATAGTATAGGAACAGATAGAGAACAAACCCATAGTCCCCTATAGTATAGGAACACATAGAGAACAAACCTATAGTCCCCTATAGTATAGGAACAGATAGAGAACAAACCCATAGTCCCCTATAGTATAGGAACAGAGAGAGAACAAACCTATAGTCCCCTATAGTATAGGAACAGATAGAGAACAAACCCATAGTCCCCTTTAGTATAGGAACAGAGAGAGAACAAACCTATAGTCCCCTATAGTATAGGAACAGAGAGACAACAAACCCATAGTCCCCTATAGTATAGGAACAGAGAGAGAACAAACCTATAGTCCCCTATAGTATAGGAACAGAGAGAACAAACCTATAGTCCCCTATAGTATAGGAACAGAGAGAGAACAAACCTATAGTCCCCTATAGTATAGGAACAGAGAGAGAACAAACCTATAGTCCCCTATAGTATTGGAACAGAGAGAGAACAAACCCATAGTCCCCTATAGTATTGGAACAGATAGAGAACAGACCTATAGTCCCCTATAGTATAGGAACAGATAGAGAACAAACCTACAGTCCCCTATAGTATAGGAACATATAGAGAACAAACCTATAGTCCCCTATAGTATAGGAACAGATAGAGAACAAACCTATAGTCTCCTATAGTATAGGAACAGATAGAAAACAAACCCATAGTCCCCTATAGTATAGGAACAGAGAGAACAAACCTATAGTCCCCTATAGTATAGGAAAAGATAGAGAACAAACCTATAGTCCCCTATAGTATAGGAACAGATAGAGAACAAACCCATAGTCCCCTATAGTATTGGAACAGATAGAGAACAAACCTATAGTCCCCTATAGTATAGGAACAGATAGAGAACAAACCTATAGTCCCCTATAGTATAGGAACAGATAGAGAACAAACCTGTAGTCCCTTATAGTATAGGAACAGATAGAGAACAAACCTATAGTCCCCTATAGTATAGGAACAGATAGAGAACAAACCTATAGTCCCCTATAGTATAGGAACATATAGAGAACAAACCCATAGTCCCCTATTGTATAGGAACATATAGAGAACAAACCTATAGCCTCCTATAGTATAGGAACAGATAGAGAACAAACCTATAGTCCCCTATAGTATAGGAACATATAGAGAACAAACCTATAGTCCCCTATAGTATAGGTACAGAGAGAACAAACCTATAGTCCCCTATAGTATAGGAACAGATAGAGAACAAACCTATAGTCCCCTATAGTATAGGAACAGATAGAGAACAAACCCATAGTCCCCTATAGTATAGGAACAGATAGAGAACAAACCCATAGTCCCCTATAATATAGGAACAGATAGAGAACAAACCTATAGTCCCCTATAGTATAGGAACAGAGAGAACAAACCTATAGTCCCCTATAGTATAGGAACAGATAGAGAACAAACCTATAGTCCCCTATAGTATAGGAACAGATAGAGAACAAACCTATAGTCCCCTATAGTATTGGAACAGATAGAGAACAAACATATAGTCCCCTATAGTATAGGAACAGATAGAGAACATACCTGTATTCCCCTATAGTATAGGAACAGATAGAGAACAAACCTATAGTCCCCTATAGTATAGGAACAGATAGAGAACAAACCTATAGTCCCCTATAGTATAGGAACAGATAGAGAACAAACCCATAGTCCCCTATAGTATAGGAACAGATAGAGAACAAACCCATAGTCCCCTATAGTATAGGAACAGATAGAGAACAAACCTATAGTCCCCTATAGTATAGGAACAGATAGAGAACAAACCTATAGTCCCCTATAATATAGGAACAGAGAGAGAACAAACCTATAGTCCCCTATAGTATAGGAACAGATAGAGAACAAACCCATAGTCCCCTATAGTATAGGAACAGAGAGAGAACAAACCTATAGTCCCCTATAGTATAGGAACAGAGAGAGAACAAACCTATAGTCCCCTATAGTATAGGAACAGAGAGAGAACAAACCTATAGTCCCCTATAGTATTGGAACAGATAGAAAACAAACCTATAGTCCTCTATAGTATAGGAACAGAGAGAGAACAAACCTATAGTCCCCTATAGTATAGGAACAGATAGAGAATAAACCTATAGTCTCCTATAGTATAGGAACAGATAGAGAACAAACCTATAGTCCCCTATAGTATAGGAACAGATAGAGAACAAACCTATAGTCCCCTATAGTATTGAAACAGATAGAGAACAAACCTATAGTCCCCTATAATATAGGAACAGATGGAGAACAAACATATAGTCCCCTATAGTATTGGAACAGATAGAGAACATACCTATAGTCCCCTATAATATAGGAACAGAGAGAGAACAAACCTATAGTCCCCTATAATATAGGAACAGAGAGAACAAACCTATAGTATAGGAACAGATAGAGAACATACCTATAGTATTGAAACAGATAGAGAACAAACCTATAGTCCCCTATAGTATTGGAACAGAGAGAGAACAAACATATAGTCCCCTATAGTATAGGAACAGAGAGAGAACACACCTATAGTCCCCTATAGTATAGGAACAGATCCTTAGGCTTAAATGACTTAAAAATAGAAAATATAAAGTTTTGTTCATAATTCTATGTTTATTTACCATTTTTTTTATAAATGCATATGTATACAGTAATATACACTTTTGATGGCACCAGAGAATTTTCTAATACAAGTAACATTACAAATGTAAAGCTAGTTTATTATTCATTGTTTCGAAAATATAACATTACATATTCAATCATATTCAAGAATCATAACTTTTCTACAAAATTTGCAATTGACTAGAGATACACTTTGGCCAAACTGTCCTTGTAGTCCAGTGGTCACGAGAGAGCAAATGTGACCTTAGCACCTGGAGTATTGAGGACGGGACAAAATAGATAACATGATTAACAGGATTACGCCTAGTTCCATTATTTCGTCTTCAAACTGACTATACATACATATTAGCATAATGATTGGATTTTCTCAACAAGAAAAAAAACAAAACAAAATTTTCTAACTCTGGTGGGAGTATAACTAGAAAACTAACGATACTTAAGGAACTACAAATTCCATACATACAATCCTTATTCTATCCTACTTTAATGGAGTTCATCTCAAATGGACAGGGACGTTTTGTTGAGGCATTTCATTTATGACAATAAAATAAAAACAAGCCTTCTACTCTGTCACTAAAAATCAATTGCTACCAGGAAGCATATTTTCCAAAAAGATTGAAGTTCATTATGTTTACTTTGGGCATTTCTAAACACGTCAAACTCAAAATATGTTACAATGGTAAGTCAACGTCTACATTGACAAACCGACCAAGGGAATTGATGAGTCGATGCTTTCCTTCTGTTTTACAAAGAATAATCAATTTAATAATAAGTTAATTAATCAACATTGATTCATTTATTCTATTATACATTCATTCATTCAGTCAGGCAGTCATTCAGTCAATCAGTCAGTCATTCTTGGACAAACAAGCTGTCAGTAAAGTGAGAGACAGTATCTTGTAGATGTGAAATAATAAGTAATGTTCTATCAAACACTGTTTCCAAGAAAGAGATTCATATAACAGATTCGAAAACACTTAAGGCATCACTGCAAATAATCTAGTGAAAAAACATCACACTCTATGCATTATGGTTCTTTAGAAGAAGGCATTGATCATGTAACAGGAGAGGAGAAAATGTAGCGGCCAGACCGGGGTTCGAACCCGGGACCTCCGAACACTAGCCGGATGCTCTACCAATTGAGCTACCTGGTCACCGGTGATCGACCCAGTCCAGTCCCGCTACACACCTCCCTCCTTTTTTCCAAGTCTTCGCCCTCGAAGACACACGAGACCCTTATACCACCACCGTGGGTATTTTAGTTGGGCGCCAATTTTGTAACAGGAGAGGAGAAAATGTAGCGGCCAGACCGGGGTTCGAACCCGGGACCTCAGAACACTAGCCGGATGCTCTACCAATTGAGCTACCCGGTCACCGGTGATCGACCCAGTCCAGTCCCGCTACAATCATATCAAATGTTTGAGCTGGTCTGTTCACACCAAAATGTACCATTGGAGAATAACACTGAAGGATGGACATTCTATTTCAATTAAAAATGTACACAATCACATGACATTTCAATTTTAGGACTTTTTTCATGTAATAGTACCTCACCAGCTCAACACATTATAAGACTATTACACCCAGACTTCTTTTGCAATGTATTTAGTATTCATGATATTGCTTATGCATAACATCAATTAAAAGTTTTAACAAATTAAGTACTTACACATGGCACTGACAAAAGAAATTAATCACTATTGTTTTTATTAATGTCTTCTCAATATCAAGCTTGGGTATGATTTATAAAAATAATACCCTATGAATACTCTGCAGCAAAACACTTCATTTTACAGAATTACAAATATTAACACAGTTAAAGCATTTAGGCAATATAAAAAGAAATCAAATAAGAAACATCAAAGCACTGTACCATGTACAAACACAAAATTATATATCACATAAACAGATCATGAATAAATAAAGTCATATCTATACATATACATGTATACATTGCACCTACACAATAAAAAGAGCAGACAACTGTTTATATTTTATATCATTATCATATTCCAAATATCAGTAAAAGAGATATTCACTGTCAAAACTGGAATATAAATTCTTGGAAATATCACATATTTCATAAATACAAGTGTTTGTAACACTGACAATTTTTTCAACATTCAAACTTGGGTTAATTCATGATTGTGGAACCTGGAATAGACACAATTTTCAAGTAAAACACTCAAAAAATAATATTGAAGAGTGAAAACACTAATAATTCTAACTAAAGATTGATGAAACGTACTCAAATATGAAGTCTTTGTCCAACCTTACTTTCTTTAAACTAGCTTAACTCATGAAATAGCAGTTTAAAGGAAAAACATCCTCAACAACACCTGCCACATAAGCCTATGTCAAATCTAGTCGCCAGGAATATCATCGTAACGCACCAATAGCTTCAAAGTGTGATTGATCATTGCTTGTCCTACACAAGCCAAAGTAGTCATATCTTCTATTTATTTACCCATTTTAATGAGACTAAATGACGGGCATGCATAAAGGGTACGCTATGTCCATCCCAAAGTTGGTAGAATACATTAAACTAATCTGGACGGCACACTTGATGGAACAGCAAAATCCTAGATAGAAAACGGGTTGATCCAATACCACTATCGGTAGGGCTGTTACATACACCTCCTGGTGGCATGACTGACAAAAAGCTGTTGGATCTAATAACAAGGATTTCAGGGTACACGGCAGGGAATCCAGCAAGGCACGAAAGTCTTTAAGATCTGAAACAAATATTAATTAGATGTCTAAATACTTAGTATTATCAACTAACCATATTCACTATTAGAATAGAATTTTGTTCAAGTTTTTTCAAAAATAATGCAGAGAATAGCCAGTGAAAGATACATAAATGACTTTTTCATTATTAGGCAGTTTTCAAAATGAAAATATTTTTTCTGCTTTTTAAGTGAAAGTGAATTAACCTCTTCATGCAAGCAAATAACTCATTAAGATTTACCTGTCAAATGACCTTTTACCTGTGAAATGTAACATCATAGCCGAGGAATTTGACCTCAAAAACTCTTACCTGAGAAATGCACATGAGCAAATACCTCTTAACCTACCCCGTGATCTCTCAACATTACCTCAGAAATATGAACCAACAACATATTACATGTACCTGAGAAATATAATCCACATAACCTCTTACCTGTGATATGTGATACAATGATGTCATACCTAAGACAAATGTGATTTGTGATGTCTTACCTGAGAAAATGTGTCGCGTAACCTTCCACTGTAATAAATGAGACAACCTTACCTGAAAACCTTGATCTCAATACACCAGTTGCTCTAAGACCCAATTCCTGTAAGGATGGTACACTATCCCAAGGGGCAGTGATGTTCCTGATTTCTGGAGGCATCACTATGGGAACCAATATCTCCTTATAAGGCACCACAAGCTCTACCACACCTGGCAACACTCCAAGTGGGTCACTCCTTCGACAACTGAAGATAGAAACGACAACTCATTTACAGCAATTAATAATGTGAGGAACTATTACTTAGAGACAGTTTCAACTCACAGCAACAATTAATTTATTCACATAGATGTATGTAACCTGTGAAATGTATAAAGGACTGTTACAAATAGCTCATTCACAACCATTTGTAACTATAACTACAGCCATAGTCATTTTGTATACATTCTACAACATGGGGGTCACACTTACGGTGGAGTTCTGACAAAAAAATCTACCAGATATCAATGGAACTTTACTTGCAAAGGTCAAGGTCAACATGTCATATCCTAATTTAGTAGTATGGTATAAGAATGCATATGGTATTCGTTAGTCTAAACGATTCTTACTATCTATCCACTTTAATATACTGTTACAGAGGTAGCAGATATCAAAATAGAATATCAAAATGAATAGATAGTCAGAATCATTCAGATTAGGTAGATCTGTACAGGTACATGTTTTTGCAAAGCTAGTTTCTACCTAAAATAATTATAAACAGAATGCCTACTGTGGTTGGATGGCACAGTGGTGACACACTTGCCTTTCACCTTGGCAACCAGGTTTGATTCCCTGATTGGATGTGAAAAGGCATGGGGTCATCTGCCCTACCAAGTGGGTTTTCTCTGTGTACTCTGGTTTCCACAGTAAGACCACCTCACAAACTTCTGCCCAGGCCAACAAAAGTGATTAATATACAGTTAACAAATGGATTGATACATAAACTTAGTACTCCATAAGTAGTTATTCATGTGTCTTGAAGCTTGAAGGTCAGAGGTCAGCCAATTTCATGTGTTTGAAGCTTGAAGGTCAGAGGTCAGGCAATACCTAATGCTACACCTTATTTTAATGATATCTCCACATTCAATAAATCCTAACATACCTTTGAAAATTCCCAGTATCTATGTGTATCAGCGACAGAGGAAGAATGTGGAGTGCTGGGTTCTTGTCCACCAAGAGGCATCTCAATTTACTGACTCCTTTACTGGCAAAGGCTGTAACAAAAGCCAAGTGAGTTTTATAAAGCATGGCAATATGAATACCTACATTACACTATATAGCCACAGAGAGCAAAATACAGTTTTACGGTCCTGTTATACTGTAAACGTGATTATTTTTGCGGGGAGTTAATTTCGCAATTTCAATATGTAAACTATACGTGTGGGGGTAATTTTCACGATCGAGCCACTTTCACTTGTAGTTCAAGATTACGCAAACTGATATCAAAATAATACGTGGGGGGAATTTTCGTGAACAAAATGAGTCAGGGCGATAAGCGTAAATTTCCCCCTCACGTATATTTCAACGTTTACAGTAACCTACTACTGGACTTGAAGAGGAGGTTAGAAGCTGATCCAGCACTATACATTATAAATAATATAACTCTTTCTAAAATGTCATTCCGACAGTAAAAGTTCAAATTTATGTTTTAGAATCTGTAACATATATCTTTTATCAATCTATTATGACACTAGTATACTGGGTACTGCTAAAGCAATGTATGTCCCCTACCGGCCTTGTCAAAAATAGTTACATTGACCTTGACCTTCACCAAAAGCCCTGAAACTCAAACTTGACTGAGATATTATGGTCCTTTGTAATTGTGTGAAGTTTGATCAAAATCCCTGAAGAAATGAAGCTGCTAGAGCACTGACAAACTTCGGCGTTACAAACATATGTAAAAGACAGACTGAGAAGAAACCTATAGTTCCCCTCCCAGTTTCACCGGTAGGGACTAATAAGCTAGTCATTCTTATTGGCCTGGATAGTGCTGCTCATGCATGCTGGACAACTTCTTGAAATTCTTTGAGGAAATTAGAAGCATCAGAAGAGAATAGTCCTCATAAAAAACTAATAGATTCCAACTAGCTTACTTAGTCAACCCTTTCTGCTGGACTACCAGGAAGTTACATTTTTAAAATTACAAAAAAAAACAAAAAAAAACAGCCGTAACGATAGAGTTAATGCTTAAATCAGAGTGAGGCCCTCCAAGTATATTGGAAAGTTGGCGAGCATGGATCCTATGTAGGAAATGGAATAGCTCAAAGGAAAATATAAATGGTCGCCTGAGGCCAAAGAAATTATATATGTGCTTCCTGTTAAATGTTTGAAAACACAGGGTAGGTAAGGTTTTTTTTTAATACATCATATTTTATAAGGGTTATATAGGAGGGTGATTATGGCTAAAAGCGCTGTTAAAATCTGCTAAAAGAACTGAAAGTTAGACAGAAAAATCTCAACAGGAAACAGATATTTTGGCCTAACACCTTGTCATACATAATCAATAAATCCAACTTCTGTCATCTTGTACCCACTGATCATAAGCTCCCTCAACACCCTAATACCTATCAGTGATTGAAGTTCCTTTACCAGGTAAATTATTTCTACATTTGAATCAAGACTCTGAACATTACTTTGTGGTAAATTTATCAGGTTGTTTCCACAGACGGAGATCTCCGACAAGTTGGTCAATCGCCAGAATTGACGAGGAAGTCCTGTCAGCCTGTTGTAATCCAAGTTAAGTGTAACCAGCTTCTCACACCTACATAAACTGACCGGTAGTATGGACAAGTCATTCCTCATCAGCTCCAATGTCTTAAGGTTACAGAGATCTCCAATACCTATTCACAGAAACACCACGATAAAGTACATGTGATTTACGCAATGAATCACACAAGTACAGTCAGAGATATTTACTGTTAAACTGCAATTAAAAGCAGGTCGTCAAAATCTGATCTGGCTGTTAGCAACTCTCATAACTTTATGAACATAACAAGAGGCCTAATGGGCCTGCATGTATTTGTAATTATAGATAGCATAAAATACTTGAAAATAGGATATTAATCTAAGAGAATTATTCTGCAGTTTATGAACAGCAACATTTTGGGAAGGTTTTATGCATGAAATTCAAGTTTGATCAAAGTCAATCATGTGGACCTGAACCTTAGTATCCCTTCAATCCAGTATGCTTCAAGTGAAATATCATTATCCTGGACATCTTGTTATTTATCAGAACTTGTTCGTAACATTTTATTTACACTGTGACCTTCATATTTAGTCAAGGTCATTCACTGAACAAACTTGACAGCCCTTCTTCCCATATTCTTCTGGCCTAAGAATCATTCAGAAGACATCATGATCATATAAGGATTTGAACACAATTTACCCTTGGAAAGTGGGCCAGGTTAATTTATTTCATATCACACCTGAGATTTTCTTTATCTGAATATTTGTTAACTAAGAAGTGCAATAAGAGTAAAAGACAATAATGATGACATACACATCACGAAGGGCCAATAGGATCCAGAGTGACAAGAAGATGTGTCCGCAAACAACATCATAGAATATAAAAGCTGCATAATTAATCCTAGATTTATGACTTTTTTACTTTCTTTTTTTAAATAGACTTACTTAATGGAAGGCTTGAAAGTTTATTTACTGACACTTGTAGCTTCTGCAGGTTTCTCAGGTGGCCAATGTCAGCTGGTAACCGAGTCAGCTCATTATCACAAAGGTTTAGGGACTCAAGTTTTTTCAGGCAACATATTCCTGTAATGAAATACAAAGATTTATGAACTTTGACCCCTTTCTTTGACAGCATAGTATAGTGTGCGAATAAAATCTCCAATGTTAATTTCTCCAATCGTGACATTCAACTGGAGATACTCAGCAGTTGCTTGGAAAATTAAGGCCTTAAATGAATCTTTTTTAAGAAAATCTGAGCTATTTGGAAGTCATTGTCAAGTTTGTAGGCACACCAAAGTAAAATTTATTGTATCACTTTAATGGTGGGGTAATTAAGGCATCTTGTCTGGGAATAATTCTGAAACTTACCATCAGGGATGACTTTGATATTGTTACTTGGTAAATATCTAAAAATTAAAAAGTATCTTTAAGTTCCATGTCATTGATCTAATTTGTTTATCAGTTACCGTATTCTTCCATCTTATATCAGTACTCAGACAATGTCATCACATTCTCTGCAAATACTTGGTCATTTTCAGAATGCATCTTTTATTTTAACTAACGGTACATATCTTAAAAAACAACAATAATAATTTCATTAGAACCCACAAAAGCACCAATTGAAAGAGGATGTTAATAAAAGATGTTTTTTTTCCTGGGTTTATCGTCCTGTGAACAGCAAGTGTCATTTTAATGCAGGGGTCTCCTTGTAGTAGTTGGTGACTACCTCACTGAACAACATATGGGAGGCCCTGTCACATGTCATCCAGAGCAATAAGGGTAAAGTATCTTGCCGAAATACACAACCATGACAACACAGACCGGTCCCGTTTCTTAGCTTCCCGAGAAACACAAACCGACACGGGTAGGGAGCATCGAACCACTCATCTCGGATCTTCACCTGAGATTACGTGGCCGACGTTCTAACTGACTGAGCTATCATGGCCCCTAATTACAGAAGACAAGGGGAATGATCTTGATTTGCTTAAAGTATTATAAAGATTGACAAAATATAAATACTACTTACAACTCAACTAAACTTGAGAGTTGATTCAAGTTTTCTGGCTGAAAGTAAAGATTTGTAAATTAATGTCAGCAATATTTTGTTAAGCATACTCACTGGATACAAACTTGACTGCTGTTTTTTTCATAATCATCATTATACTGTAAATGATAATATCATTTCTGCTTAATCATATACATGTACATTTAAAGTAAATATTTCTGGAATGTTTGTTGCTATGTAATACAGGGAAGCAATTTTGGTAATTTTTTGTCGCAAAATTTCCATAGTTTTAGCAAATATGGACACCAAGAAATGTTTTCGCTGCTTAATTATAAGCAAAGTGTATATGTGTACATGAAAACAATTTTCAAAGGACATATAAAGTATATATATATGATTTAAAAGTTTTCTAAAGTCTTCATTTCTTTTCCAATGTAAACAATTTTAAAAGGAACTCCATGGAATACATAAAAAGGTATTTCTTTCACATCCAGATAGTTCTATCAAGGTAGGTAATTTCTTGTCAATAAACCACATTGTATTATTGTCATCAAACTGTCATAATAAGGTATTTCAAAACTTGTATGTATTTACAACAATCATGAAACAAGTTTCATTAATTTATATTACAAATAGTTTTTGTTTTAAAGAAACATGATTAAAGCAGTTCAAAGGTATTAGTTGGAATACCAATGTAACCAGACAGGATTTTGGAGAGCCCATAGTTTTTCACAATTGTATGATCAGGAAATTAAACCCTGGCATCTAAGTCAGTGAAAATTGATCAGTGTGTAATAGGAAGGAGTAATGAAAAACACCCCGCCCGTGCCAGGCTTCGAAATAGTGACCTTTTGATCTCCAAGGCCAGCATCCTACCACTAGGCTAATGGGAAATTCTGTGCTAATAAGGTGACATCATACTCTCCACTTTTACAAGTGCAGCATTTAATATTCCACCCACTTATCATTAAAATTCATATGTCCAGCATAATACTTTTCCTGGAGCCACATAAAGATATGACATTAACAAAAGCTCTCAGAAATACAAGTATATCAAGCCTATTGCTTTTCTTAAGTTTTCTCTTCCAGATAAAACAATTTATTTTATAGTAAATTCAAGGGAAATAACTAGAATATGGAACAATGCTATTGTGGTTTTAAAAACGGAGAAACAATGGTTATCATTTCGAGCAAAGAAAAACAATAAGTGAAAGAGTTATTTTTAGACCAATGTTTATAATATATCTGTATCACAATAATATAAATGAACAGGGTTAAACAAAATGTACAATGATAATGTTAATTCTAGTTGGAGGGGAGGGGGAACATATAAGAATGAAAACTGATCACAAAATCACAATACACTGTATAGTTATACCAAACGTATCAGCAGGTTCCTCTTCGCATATATTGTTTTGAGATTCCTGTAGCAGATATCCGACAACAGACATGGGGGGAGATTTTTCAGTCCTTTGTAATTAAGGTGAAGAATGGTGTCCCCCTTCTTGGCATTTTCTAGTTCATCTTTAACATTGGCAAATTCTTCCTCTTCCATTCTCTAAATATCCATTTTTAATCCAAACGATAAGAGCAACTGTAAATTATAAAGTTAAACATTATTTTACTGAAAGTGCAAATAGTTTGTACCATAATGAAAGTGCAATTTTGAACATCATGCTTTAGAATTGCTGTAATTACTTGATCACTGCTACCTTTCTCAGCAGTAGTGTTCATATTAGATTAGAAAGTCTGGTGTTCCTGGTTTGAGTGAAAGCAATTAAAGCAGCTATATATTCTCAAAGAAAAAATATGCCTTCCCATTGGACTGAATGACTCTTACTCAGGGGTGTTTTAATCAATTTAGATTGTGAAAAAATGTACTTAATTCATTTCTTTACTTTGCAATGATTAAGAAATTATGGTAAATTCAATGCAATATATCTTGAACTCAAGCCTAGAAATTCCAAACTCTAGGTGGACATGTATATACAGAATGGCAATTCTTCAGCCCAGTCAAGATCCACTACGCAGTCCTCCCTCCTTTAAAAGTCTTAATTCATGCTGTAAGACACCCAAGATCCTATACCATTTTCCGTAGGTATACATACATGTACCGGTATATCATTGAGTACCATGGCAAATTATATTAATGACTCCTGTTTGCCAATTTGGATCAAAGCAATACTGGTGGGCAGGTAATTAATATAAGTTAAACAGTTATGATTAGAGCATCTGTCTAGAGTTCAGAGGTCAGTCTTGATCTCATGGCCATTGCATACATTTTCGTCTCATGTTACACTACTATAAATACATGTAAGGGTCTCATATTAGAAGGAAACCAGAGTCCAGAGAAAAACAAGGAAGAATGCAGTTACCTAAATAATTCTTTTACTAGGATATTGAATCCTGAACAAATGAAAATCCCATCATAATTCCTTTCCTTTTTTATTTCTTAATTGTTTTTGGAAATTTTGCTGCCCTTTTTCATTCTTTTGGCAATATTCATAGCCAACTTAGCAGTTAACAAATGTCCTCTTTTCAATATGTTACAAAACTTTGATAGCTATTTAGCTGTCTATCAATAACAGGGGATAATCTAGGATTTGGGGAATACTACCCATTATGAAATTAAGGGGAAGGAAGGGCTGTAGTGTCTTGAATTATTCTTTAAATTTTAACATTTTACATCTATTCTTTGCTATATTTCTTTTATATTTCATAAAAATTTGTGGATTTCCTCTGTTTTGAAGAACTTTCCCACACTTTGTGGGATATTTTCTTGATGGGGAATTTGTTTTTATTCAAAGGAGAAAACACCATCAGTGGGGAACGCTATATCTAATGTTGGTAGAAAAATTGATCTAGATCTGGATTAACCAATTACTCCAATAACATTAGAGGTTAACACAACAGGAAACTTTTGACAGGCTGTCATGAACACAGGTACTTTTTGGACATGATTATGATGTTTTTAATTAAAATGTAACATTATAGACGAGTAAATTATTGTATTACAATTGCATGCTTAATTTGTAAAAAAATATATTGTACCTTGGTCTATATAAATACTAATTATAAGGCCAAGGTACGATATATTTTTTTACAAATTTAGCATGCGATTGTAATACAATAAAATGTAACATTTTAATTAAAATCATCATAATCATGTCCACAAGTAGACTTTCTACCTGTGATAGGTATAGGAGTAGATAAACCTCTGAATAAGGACAGAAAATGATCAAAAATAAAACTACCTCGTATTCTATTTTATCAATATAAACATATAAATGTATAGCATACGGGGTATATATCAATCAGGTACGACAGCACCGATAAATCTGGCTATACTGTGATACTATAATCTATTTATATCCATATGAAGCCTGTTCATATGGATATAAATATGTCAAATTACAGATGGTGTTAAAATATCTTGTTTTGCAAAAGAAAATACTCTACACTGCACATTACAATTTTATGTATATTCCCGCTCACAGCTTACTTATTCTGAAGTAGTAAATATCACATATCTTTAAAAATAATCTTAGAATTTAGTTCAATATACGTAAATATTTACAACCAACACTCTCCACAATGTTTTCATCTGGCAACATTCTGCATGTGAATGAGAAGTACGTCAGGGTAAAAAGTGCACAATGTTGAAACGTCATCGATTTATGTGTAGTCGTGACGTCAACTACCAGAGAACGAAATGGCGTGAAACATTCGGGAAAACATTTCTACTTTCAGTTCAAAATTTAACGTGTTTCGAGCAGTTATTCTGACGCTGCCGTTTTTAGTTCGCCTCACTTTTATATAGTTCTAAGGAAACGGCCATGACATGATGAGTGTTGACGCTTATGCCCCAAATTCCCAAACACTCACGTTCCTGGACACCGAGGAAGATCTCCTCGGAGCGGATACTCAAGGCACAGACTTCGACTTTACAGATTTTACATTACCATCACAAACACAGTCGCAGACCCAAGCCTCTCAGCTAGAACCTGGACAGAGCCAAAGTCAGGTATAACAATATGGCGTATTTTGTTATTTGATGATTGACATACACCTATGCCATGTGCGATATGGGACATGTGGCCACATGATAAACTGCCATCTTGATATTGTCGAGTGGTTGAGATCGCGATCTTATCTTTGTTACGGAGGCCAAATCGTCATATTAGGCTTATTGTGGCATGAGTTTGAGTAAAGTTAAGTTGAAATCTGAATGAAAAAAATAGCAACATCAAATGGAACATAGTTACACAACAACAATGGGAAAACGTGGAATGTCAAGTTATAGCAATGTCAGCAGATGCTGATTACGTGTTATATAAAATAATTGATATTATTTCGCCTGTTTCACGGGGCGATTAATGATTAAATGCTTTGTAGGAGTATTCAAATGATTTTTGTGCAAATTTAAAATACTGTGATACTGAAGTGTCGACCTAATTGCTATATAATGAAGAGTGTCACAGTCCCAATAAGACAGCGTATGATTTATAAGTTTTGTAGTTTATGTGGTTCATTTAAAAATGTCGGCTACCAAGGTAATCTTTTTAGCACCATGGTATTTTGAGTTAACTCATTTAAACTTCTTTACACTTTTGAGACTGGCTTAATTTTTTTAATTGTCAATTCTCCCTTAATTTTTGCGATGATATAACTCCCAGATTTTCACTCAAATTACACTTTTTGATTCAGAAATGGGTAGTTTTAGCAGAGACATATATACAGAGAGATTGGCAGCTCTCTATTTGCCCTTGTGTTTACATAGTGGCCCCTGACCTTCCCACAATCCTTTGCGGTCGCTCGGTTCAGTCTTCACTAGACGCCATATTGGAGAAAACTTGAAAACCAGACACGTAATTATCGATAATTTCTATTTGAAATCATCACCAAGATCCAATTATGTGCTTTAATTTTATTAATATCAAAGTGCAGAAGTGTCATCAATATGAAATATATCACAATTTGCTGTCCAAGTGTTTGTATTTTGAGTATGAAAGTCAAGCACAACGCAGGAAAGATCGGCGGGAATCTCCAATTTATGGGGTTTTCGAGAAAACGGATAAATGACAACAATGTGCATGATAATCAAGACCACATTCCATAAGTATGATAGTTTTTGGTTAATGTGGTAACTTTTGTAGTGGCCAAAATAAAACGATGTGCTTTTTGTGTGCGTTTAAAATTGACGATGTTTTGGTCTGACGTAATGGCGGCTATTTACAAACTTGGACATGTCGAATAGGACCCAATGGATTTTAGAAAATACGGATAAATGGCAACAATGTGCATGATCAATAAGACTATATCCCAGAAGTATGATAGTTTTTGGTTAATGTGGTAACTTTTGTAGTGGCCTAAATGAAACGATGTGCTTTTTGTGTGCGTTTAAAATTGACGATGTTTTGGTCTGACGTAATGGCGGCTTAATTACAAACTTGGACATGTCGAATAGGACCAAATGGATTTTCGAAAATACGGATAAATGACAACAATATGCATGATCAATAAGACTATATCCCATAAGTTTGATAGTTTTTGGTTAATGTGGTAACTTTTGTAGTGGCCAAAATAAAACGATGTGCTTTTTGTGTGCGTTTAAAATTGACGATGTTTTGGTCTGACGTAATGGCGGCTATTTACAAACTTGGACATGACGAATAGGACGCCAATGGATTGTAGAAAATACGGATAAATGGCAACAATGTGCATGATCACTAAGACTATATCACATAAGTATGGTAGTTTTTGGTTAATGTGGTAACTTTTGTAGTGGCCTAAATAAAACGATGTGCTTTTTGTGTGCGTTTAAAATTGACAATGTTTTGGTCTGACGTAATGGCGGCTTAATTACAAACTTGGACATGTCGAATAGGACCCAATGGATTTTCGAAAATACGGATAAATGACAACAATATGCATGATCAATAAGACTATATCCCATAAGTATGATAGTTTTTGGTTCATGTGGTAACTTTTGTAGTGGCCAAAATAAAACGATGTGCTTTCTGTGTGTATTTAAAATGACAATGTTTTGGTCTGACGTAATGGCGGATTAACCAGAACATGTCGAATAAGTTCCAATACTACGATACACACATGCGCATAGCCCGATTTACCTGCGCTCGCGTGTGTTTGATAGGAGACAGGACGCTCTCGATAAGGGATATGCTTGAGTGGTCACGAATAAAGGGAGCCACTATGTGTACGGGGAAATAGCGATGTTACTAATCTCTCTGTATATATGTCTCTGGTTTTAGCTTTGCCAGTCCCCAAAAACTTCTTAAGTGTGTATTACAGATGACAGGGCTTTTTGGGGCCGTTAATGGGCCCCGTTCCCAATTGAAATTATTTCATATTTAAGCCAAATTCCCCAAATTTGCTATTTACTCATGAAAAAAGTGTTCCCTATTCACCAATTTTCTTCCCAAAATGAAACAAAAAGGCCCTTTCTCAAAAACAGTGAGAAAAAGCCCTGTATGACCTGAGGTGACCCATAAGCAGCTGACTATTACCATTTTGATTCTTGCTTTGAGAGGCTGCAGAACAAATGTGATGAAACATTAAAAGTGAGATTTTAGAGTGGCAGTGCAGTCCCAAATGAAAATCACCTAAACAACTTGCCAATTGTAAGAAGTCATCCAATATATACTGTTATTCAGATTTGACAGTTCTGTGAAAAGAAGCTTAGGTTTCTTTGCGAACACTGTCCAGAGGAGACAGTGAATTTGCCCCTGGCGGGAATTCAAAAACTTTCGTCTTACCACATTTACAGATCTATATAGTTTAACTTTTTTCAGTAGATTTGTGGAAGAAGCACATTTTAAAAGTGGAAGAGCCACAAATAAACTACATTTAAACTTCTATGTCTTATCAAAATGGTATTATAAGCAAAAACTCATTGAAGGCCAGTTTTTACATTGGCCAGTCTAAAGATAAACATCACATATGTTGCACATGTTTACTTGTCAACAAAAGGGAATTTCAGAATTGTGAACAATCATGGAAGTAACTAGGTTTTCAAATTGAAAACTTGCATAAACATGTTTTTGTTGTTTGTCAACAAAGTGGAATTTTAGAATTGATAACTGAGCAACAGTCATGGAAGTAACTAGATTTTATAGTTGAAAACTTATAAGTGTTTTTAACCGAAAAATTATATGCGGATATCAATTTTCATCTGAAAAGGGACCAAAATACATATACAATTTTCCCATAATGTTGGAAGTTGTGATTCAATATCGGACAACCAATGAAAAAAGGGATGCAAGCATGAATGCAATGGCTTTTAAATGTCTATGATCACTATCAGAGTTCCTTTAGTTGTTTCGGGGTCAATGTTTGAAAATACATGTCTTATTCAATAAATGCCACACCTTGCCACCATAGGAGAGAATTTATATAGGCTTGGTCTCAGTGATTTTTTTAGGGTCGATTTGGGGCCGAATTTCGGCCCCTTCCCCTAGAGAAATTTTGTTGTATTTTCCCAATTTCTTGCTCATATTTTCCCATTCAGAAAATATCCCTTCATATTAATTGGTATAAAGAAATGCCGACCAAAATGTATTTCACAAGAAATTTTCAACGCCGGTGTTCTCGTTCTATGTTGGTCGCGTTCGATAACGCAGATTCCCGTGCTTTCTGTTTCCGTGTCTGAAACGATGTCGTTTTCCTCAATGTTTCAAATCGAGCGCACCGCGAAAGTCTGTGTCGATCGAGTGTTTTAATCGCACACGTGGCTCACATATGCTATGACAAGCGCTTGAAAGTTTAAGATCATGTAAACAAGAGTCGCACAACACGAAGTATTATGTCAAAAGACTGACAAAAAAGATAGGAAAGGCCTTACGAAAGTGAGTGACTTAATTCTTCCGGCGGCGATATACCAAACAACCCGTCAACCAATGAATCATCATCCAACATTGAATCTGTTTTATCAACCGTCCAGACGGAGTGTTTACCCGTAGCAAACGTCAATGTACATGTAACCCGCGACGAAAATCTGGTATTAACTTCATCGGGAAAAAAGAGGAGCAGCGTCGATAGATGAACATTTAATGCTGCCAAATATGGATCTACCTTCTCTTGTCTTTATCACAGTAGTGTGACATGTGGCTACATGTGCAAGTACTGAGAATTGTTTGAGAATTGTTTATTTTTTGGTGCACATTTGAGTTGTAAGCCATTTGTTACAAAAGGGTATAAAACTTGGGACACATCCTTCAAGAAAATTGAAAAAACATGACCACTGGCCTGGACTCTTTGGTGGACATGTTCAAGGGGCAAAAAACAAGGAAAATGGCCCTTTAGATAGCTATTAAGAATCATTAGGCCAGATGAATGTTGAAAATTTAACAGATAAATAAATATATGGACGTGTTATTGACTTTTTTTTCATTTAAAACCAACACCAAATTTTCCCAATTGGGGAAAAATGCCGCTGTATTTTCCCAATTGAAAAGGTACAGGCCCCTGTAAAAAAGGATGAAAAAAAATCACTGGGTCTGTTATTTAATCCTTTTGACTAATATCGTCAAATGTCAATAAAAAAATTTGAAATGAAATAAATGTCACACCTTTTACCTATTACTGAACTAAGTGATTGAAAAGATATGACTTTTCTGAAGGGGTTCTTTCGGGTTGATAATGGGACGCATTTCCAGTTGAAATTATTACATGTCCAAGCAAAATTCCTAAACTTTGGAGTTTGCTCAAAAAAGTTTCCAATTCACCAATTTTCCTCCCAAAATGAGACAAACGGCCTCATCCTAAAGCAGTGAAAAAGACCCTGCTGTCCATTCATTAAGTTTTCGGTTGCTGCATGAGCTTTCCTTTTTGTATTGTAACATCTCAAGCACACAAAAACATTATTTGCAGAATTCACAAAAACAATATTAGCGGAATTCACAAATAAAATTTTTTGCAGAATTCACAGAAACAATATTTGCAGAATTAATAAAAATAATATTTGCAGAATTCATCACAATTTCCTCAACAATAAAAATCCCAGTGAGTCAGATAGCAAGAATGAAGCTTTGAAATGTTGAAATTGAAGCTTTGAAATGTTGAAATTGATTATTTGTTTGCAGCAACCCAATGGTGTTGATATACCACTACAAAATGGATTGGATAAGGGGATTGGAGTCATCGCACAAGGGGTGGGTGAGCTCAACTTCGAGGAGGAGGAAGAGGAACAGTTTTATATGAAAGATCTTCCCAAACATGCATGCTCGTAAGTTCCTTTAACTGTAATTGTTTTTTGTTGTTTTTTGTTTTTTTTACAGAACGAGAATGTTTTATTATTAGTCACAATATCATTGTTTAAATAAATGTCAAGGTATGATTACAGAGTACTGCTATATTGATGAGATTTGTTATAATTGAAAGTTGTTGTACATCATGTATTGATGAAAGATTTCAATACCAACAGATACTGTGGAATACATGACCCAGCATGTGTGGTGCTGTGTAACTCCACCAAGAAGTGGTTCTGTAATGGCCGTGGTAACACATCAGGCAGGTGAGTAGTGGCTCTTATCTAATTATGATATTGGTGATCACAGCTCTATTTACTAACAGCCACTAACACAAGGTACTGGCTGTATTATTTTACATGTTAATTCATTGGCTAAGATGGTAGAACATAGGAGGAAACAGTAGTACATTGTAATGTTTAATGAGATCTAACCACAGTGTCTGTCAGCTGTGATATTACATAAATACCTCATTATCTGTTCCTGTAGGTCCCATGTAGATTACCTATAAGTTAATTATTAGATAATCTATGCTTAATAGTGAATAATATATGTTTGGTTTTAATACACTTCATCAGCCACATCATCAACCATTTGGTGAGAGCTAAGGCTAAGGAGGTGACGCTCCACAAGGATGGACCACTGGGGGAGACTGTCCTCGAGTGCTACAACTGTGGCTGTCGTAATGTGTTCCTGCTTGGCTTCATCCCAGCCAAGGCCGACTCTGTGGTGGTGTTACTGTGTAGACAGCCATGTGCTACACTCACCAACCTCAAGGACATGAACTGGTATTTATAACCCAACACATCAAATGCAGCATCATGGTCAATCTTGTGAAATGAATATATTCTGTGTACTTGCATGTATCCTGTACTTATGCCAAACTGACCCAGTAAGGGCCCCATATCTTAAAAGCTTGTAACATATACATATAATATTAATAAAAAAAATTGAATTTGTTTCATAAATTTCATAATATATTGACTGCAATGTAAGATAATTTATGCAAATGTTGTAAAATCAAGAAAACTGTATCATAAGAGACAAGATGACTATCACTGAATAATTTATTTCTTTAATCTAAAATTTTGAAAATATTCTTGCCTTTGCATTTAAATCCATTTAGATTAATTGAAGGGGGGGGGGGGGTTCTGTAAAAAAAAAAAAAAATTTAATTGAAACATAGCAATTATATTAAAACAAACATTTCAGATGTTCTATGAATTAAATGAGATTATGTGTAGCACATGTAATTTTATGTTAAAGGGATCCCAGCCAGTGGCAGCCCCTGATCCAGGATCGACAGTTCCTAGCCTGGCTGGTAAAGGTGCCCTCAGACCAGGAACAAATGCGAGGACGGCAGATCTCTGCCCAACAGATTAACAAACTGGAGGAGTTATGGAAGGACAACCCTGATGCTACACTTGAAGACTTGGAGAAACCTGGGGTAGATGAAGAGCCCCAACAGGTCCTTCTGAGGTACATATAACCAAAGGTGGCCAGAGTATATTTCCTCTGCAATATACTAAAGCATGTCTCTCCTAGAAGGAATATATAATTAATAAATCAAAGTGTTAATGAATGTGATCTGTGATCTTTCCATGGTACACAGTTGTCAAAGCTGTTTATATTTGTTATGTGTAGATATGATGATGCCTACCAATACCAGAACATATTTGGTCCCCTGGTGAAGTTAGAGGCAGACTATGATAAGAAGCTGAAGGAGTCCCAGACCCAGGATAACATTGTGGTTCGCTGGGATGTTGGCCTGAACAAGAAGCGTATCACATACTTCCACCTCCCCAAGGCCAACGAAGGTTTGTGTTTGACTACAGAATCATCAGCAAATTCTTCATCAAAGCATAATTATGATGCCCAATAGTTCATTTAAATTGTCATTTCCATATGTCATTCATAACGATTATGAAAGTCAACTGTAATTGGGCCATTGCTTCATCTCTTATGGGAAAGTGTTAAGTGTTTGTGATATATTGATATTTAGTTTACAAATCCAAAATACTTGAGGTAGAAAAAGTAGATGAGAATATTTTCCAAGGCTTTAAACAACGTAATACCTTTTAATATATTGTTGATCTCAGAAATGAAGCTGATGCACGGAGATGAGTTACGGATCCGTTACATGGGAGAACTTCACAAGCCTTGGTCTGGTGTTGGACATGTCATCAAGATCCCAGATAGTATCCTTTACTTGGACTCCGGGTCTGACCTGCACATCTTCAAATATTCATTTCTTTTGAGGAAATTTTCAATATTAGATATTGATTTACAAAATTCTGAATGTAAATTTTTGAGTTGGCCAAATGCCTTCCTAGGGGGTATGTAACATAATCATGAACTACAGTTATGTATTGGGTGTGTGTCCAGATATCTCGCAGACTTTAACATTATTTGTAATTCTTTCAACTATTTGCTTAAAAACTTAAGAAGACTGGCACAGCATTTGGTTGTAGTTAATAGGTGCCTGTGGAAGTTATGACCTTAACGATGTTCAGACCATAGTGACGAGGTGGCCATAGAACTGAAGAGTAACGCTGGTGTGCCCACAGAGTGTACCCATAACTTTGTAGTGGACTTTGTCTGGAAGTCAACATCGTTTGACAGGTATACTTCAATTCTGTTTACTTCATTTTCGTTTTAAGTTTATAATCATAATAATATTAATTATTACACTGTAAAATACTGTGGTAACAGCTAATTGACTATCAGGTTGAGAATGTATTGTTCATGGCTGGATTTTTACATGTATGTGTTTCTCAACAGAATGCAGGCAGCTCTGAAGACTTTTGCTGTTGATGAGACCTCAGTTTGGGGCTACATTTACCACAAACTGCTCGGACATGAAGTGGAGGATGTCGTCATCAAATGTCAGCTTCCCAAGAGATTCAGCGCCCTTAACCTGCCAGAACTGAACCACTCTCAGGTGTACGCAGTGAAGACTGTCCTGCAGCGACCCCTCAGTCTTATCCAGGTAAGTGGCAAGTCTGCTGGCTCATAAATCTGTCTTACTCATCATTAAGTGAACCCACAGCAGTCTCATCCAGCTAAAAGTCAAATCTGCCTGGCTCATTATAAAGTGAGTCCCCAGCAGTCTAATCCAGGTGAAGGTCGCATCTGCGTGGCTCATACAGAATGAAAGCATCTCTCTGCTGACTTACTTATTTCAGTGATCTGTATCATGGGAAATAACTCCCACAACTGCCAGTGATCAAAGTGCCAATAGTTGGATTTTAAACCTCACAGTTATGTTTGCTTCTCTGTGCAGGGTCCTCCAGGGACAGGTAAAACTGTAACCTCTGCGACTGTGGTGTACCATCTGGCCAAACAGAACTCTGGCCAGGTGCTGGTGTGTGCCCCCTCCAACATTGCTGTGGACCAGCTTACCGAGAAGATTCACAGGACTGGGCTCAAGGTCAGTATTATAATAATTTGGATGATGGTATTTAAGAGTTAGAAGAAAGTTATGGATCTGTGAAAATTTTAGTAAATCTTTGATAAATTTGAAACAGAAATACATATTTTTATCACACAATAAAGATTTGTTTGACAGACATTAAGAAAGACATATAGTTTTCAAATTTAATCTTGGCATATAAACATCGGTCATATGGAATGTGTCCTGTCTCCATTGTGCGATATGTGATCTGAAAGTTTGTAACTTTTTTATCATTAATTATGTCACTTAAGCCATATCACTTGCATTCCTATAACCTTGGTGTATTCACTGATAACACAGTAATCCAGCTGATAACACAGTAGTGACAGGCCAAAAAAAAATATCCAATTTATCTCGGTTCACAGTGAAAGCTTTTAGTTAAAATGTTGTTATTGCATGTTGTTAGGTGGTGCGCCTCTGTGCCAAGAGCCGTGAAGCCATTGAGTCCCCAGTCTCTTTCCTGTCCCTACACAACCAGATCAGGAACATCGAGAGGTGAGTACCTGTCTTGAGACAGACTGATGTCATCTTCAGGTAACTGAAGCTCTACAACAAACCTCTGATTAGTAAAATTTAGTAATATAGACATCATCTAAATGTATATTAAGTTTATGTTGGCGATATATATTCCATTTCTTTGAATAAATCTGGTAAATTTGTGTTGCAGTCTTCATTATATTTCAATTTAATGTTATGAAGCTGGCCTTGTGATCTGAAATCAAGATTAAAATCACATTGTTAGAAGATGAATATATGCAAACTAGGATTGTACTTCAGCCTCATCACTTCTAAGTTGAAGGGGAAATAACTCCACTGCTCTAGTAGAATCAAATGAAAGCTGTGTGTAAACAAATCTCGATTGAAAGTAGATAGAGGAGAATTCACTCAGCAATCAAGTGAGGACTCTTGGTAATTATTCACAGGTATCAAAGTTTAGGTAATTATTCACAGGTATCAAAGTTTAGGTTAATTTTTCACTGGTAGTAAGGTTTAGGTAATTTCTCACAGATATCAAAGTTTAGGTAATTTTTCACCTGTATCAAAGTTTAACACAGACTGTATTGATTGTTACAGTGTGCCAGAGCTACAGAAGCTGCAACAGCTTAAAGATGAGACTGGTGAACTGTCATCTGCTGATGAGAAGAGGTATCGCTCCCTCAAGAAACAGTGTGAGAAAGAGCTGCTACAGGTCTGTAAAAACACTGACATTATGAAGATATACAGCTACTAAACTATAATCAAACTCAGATTAGTTCATTCACTGGTAAGAAATTTGATATGAGCAGTTATTGTTTTACTAAACCACTGACAATTCTGACATTAGGAATCAAGAGCAGATGCATATATTGGATTTTAGAATATTTTAGAAAAAATCACAAGACAATCGCAAAAGTATGTTGTTATTTGGCTCACCTGGTCCAAAGGACAAGTGAGTTGATCTTCATGTGCCATCTGTCCTATGTCAATTTTTTCTTCAAAAAAAAAAGTGCTATTAGTTGTGGACAATACGGCAGATTTGGCAGATAAATATATGATTGAGTAAGTGAAATACAAAATTTTCAACGTGTGGATGTTGTTTTATTGACAGCATGCAGATGTGATCTGCTGTACCTGTGTTGGAGCAGGGGACCCAAGACTTGGAAAGATGCAGTTCCGCTCTGTACTCATTGATGAGAGTACCCAGGCTACAGAACCCGAGTGTATGATCCCTGTGATTCTAGGATGCAGACAAGTAAGCTTGCTTAATTTCATTTTATTTTATGTTTTTAACACCCGGAAAAGAGAAACAGTTAACATTACTTCTTAAGACATGGAATTCAGATTTATAGCCATTAAAAAATACAATCATGTAACTGAAATAATGATATTGATTGGAATATAAACCCAAATGTTTCAATCCTGTTAAACAGTATCCTAGGCTCGATTATAACCGGAACAAGGATGTTAAGCCCCATCAATCAATCCTGTAAAACAGTGTCCTGGGCTCGGTTATAACCGGAACAAGGACGTTAAGCCCCATCAGTCAATCAATCCTCTAAAACAGAAGTAAAATTGTTGGATGTTTACTGTAGAGATGATTTCATGCCCTGTGTTAAGATATGTTTATTAGATATTTACCTACCTTTTCCACAGTTGATTCTGGTTGGAGATCACTGTCAGCTTGGTCCAGTGGTGATGTGTAAGAAAGCAGCTCGTGCTGGACTGTCTCAGTCCCTGTTTGAGCGTTTGGTTGTGCTAGGTATTCGCCCCATCAGGCTCCAGGTCCAGTACAGAATGCACCCTGCACTCAGCGCCTTCCCTTCAAACATCTTTTATGAAGGCTCTCTGCAGAATGGGGTTGCCCCAGGTATGTGTATAGAATATTTTTGTATAACAGTTTCCATAAAAAAAAACACTATCATGCCGCAGTCAGCGATTGTAAAATGGTCAAAGTAGTTGAAAGCATAAAGGAGTGAAAATTGTGTTTTAACCATTTTCTCTGGTGGTGATCAGTGAAAAAAAAATGTAAAGTTAACTTGAGGTTATGTTCTCTTCTAACAGTTGAATCATTTTTTGACAGCTGATCGTACAAGGAAGAATCTGGACATTCCTTGGCCTCAGGCAGACAAGCCGATGTTCTTCTACACGACATCTGGTCAGGAGGAAATCTCAAGCTCTGGCACCTCCTATCTCAACAGGTATACTGTCCGAGTGTGATGTCATGAAAAATTTGGTAATGCTACATTACTGTTTAATTAAACTAGAGAACTAAAACATTATGAACCAATTTAATGTTGCTTAAACCTTTTGATTCCAGGACTGAGGCAGTCAATGTAGAGAAGATTGCCACCCGTTTCCTACGATCAAGCATCAAACCTGAACAGATCGGTATCATCACACCTTATGAGGGACAACGAGCATACATTGTCCAGTACATGCAGTACAGCGGATCTCTTAACAAGAAGCTGTACCAGGTACGACATACAGTCTTATGTAAAGTAAAGAAAAACTAATCTTCCAAATTTGTATAGGAAAATGTTTTACTTCACATAGACTGTATAATGATAAAGACATGGCATTCATAATCTGTATGATAAAGATATGGCAATGCAGAGCTATGGCATTCATTGTATAATTTATAAAGACATACCAGATAAATAAGTATCCCACTATTTTGTATTTAGACTGGATGCCTTATGTTAATATTGTTTTGCTTCCAGGAGATTGAAGTAGCCAGTGTGGATGCTTTCCAAGGGAGGGAGAAAGACTTCATCATTTTGTCATGTGTCAGATCCAATGAACACCAGGGAATTGGATTTCTGAATGATCCACGTCGTCTGAATGTAGCTCTGACTCGAGCAAAGTATGTAACCATGCTGGATGTTTTTCATGATGCATTTATCATTCTTAAAATAAGTAAATATATATAAGTAGGAAGATTGAAAATTTTGATATACTGTATGTAATATATAATAAGTATTAAATATTAATGAGTCATCAATATTTTGTTTTTCCTAGGTATGGAATCATCATTGTGGGTAACCCTAAAGTCCTGTCAAAGGTATGTATCAATTTTCTTTTTACACTAATAGAAGGGGGGAAAATAGGAGATATTTATTAGTTCCTAGTAAATACCACATAACTATATAATGAAGTGAATTTTAGGGGGTCCAGGTGGCAAAGTGTCAACACACTTATCCCAGGGTACTCCGGTTTCCTTCCACTCTAAGACCTTCACACACTTCCTTCCTGGCCCAGAAGCATGATTGATGTATGTTGTTTTAACTTGTTTCAAAATTATTATAAAATCATTGTGTTTCTGTTGAATAGCAACCTCTGTGGAACCACCTGTTGACTTACTACAAGGAGCAGAAATGCCTGGTGGAGGGACCCCTCAACAACCTCAAGGAAAGCCTGATACAGTTCAGCAAGCCACGCAAGCTTGTCAACTCAGCCAACCCGGTACGTCACACTTCTTGTAGTGTTCTTGCTAGTCAGATACAACTGTTTTATTCCATGTATAAACCTGTATAATGTTTTCAATATCTTCTTGCACTCATAGCATGAATGTGTTTTGGGTAGATGGAAATTAATGGTGTGCATTAATAAAGTACATCAGGATGAGAATAAGATTATCAGTTATTTTATAAAACAGATGAATATGACCACTGCATTTCTTATATTAGTATTTAACTGGAAATTTTTCTGTCTCGACTGTGGTACTATGCAAGAAAATTATTGTCCAGAGGTCATTTTCAGAGTTGTAAATACATTTGAGAAATAGCCTAAATGCAAGCCTGCAAATTAAGTGTAATAGATTGTGATTATGTGTTATAGACTGCCATTATGTGTAGTAGACTGTGATAATGTGTAATAGACTGTAATTATATGTTAACCTTTCATTACAGGGTGGCAGATTCATGAGTAACATTATGTTTGATGCCCGAGAAGTACTTATCCCTGGTAGTGTGTATGACAGAAGTAAGTATGCAGTGGAATAGGTTTTGAAACAATGCAATTTTCCCTTTTGTATTTTGTCTTACAGGTGATTTAATTCAGACAATACTGTAATAATAGGCTGCATTTTCCCCAGTACCCAACATGCGTAGATTTTTTTCCCCTGGATTCCTCCTGTAGTATATATATATATATTTTCTTTTACTGAATATATATCCATAATACTTTGCTGTGAAAGAAGATTGTTTACGGATTGCGTCTTGTGCAAATTTGATCTTGCTGTATGTATACAGTTGTTCATATAGGGACAACATTTACCACAACCGGTTCTATAACATGACAGTATCTGTTCCATGCGAAAGTACTTGCTCATTGTACGATAACTGCTGGGGATAGTGGCAATAACTGTAGTTTCCCAATGTTGCATGCAGGATCAATTACTACAGATTTTTTTTTTTCCATTTGCTCTGTCAATATCTAAAACCATATACATGTAGCTTCATATAATTCAGTATTGCTACCACTGTCCTCTTTTATTTATTTCATTGTATGTAGGTTACACATCCAGACTCAATGCTGGTAATATAATATTGCAAGTGATTTAGGAAGTCAACGAATTGTTGCTTTTGTCAGTAATAAAAATCTACCATAATGCCATGAAGTAATTGACTTTATATCAAGTAATTTGTTGTGTATTTTTTTCCAGCCCAGGGATATCGTGAACCAGCTGTGGTCCGTCACCATGACCAGCTGAGTTATATTGGACCTGAGCGTGCCTATACAGGCCCCGCTCTCAACCTGCCAGTGCCAGTCAACATGTTCATACCTCCAATGCCACAGCCCTTCAACACTCAACAGCCGGTTCACATGAGTAAGTCCTTACTTTCAGTAAGGTTGAGCTCCATTGGGTATAGGGGGAAAGTATTCAATTTTGATCAATTTTAACCTTATTGGTGAGAAATATTTTACAAATGCTTTCGTTTAAAACCTGTTCAAGAGGGGAGAATCAAAGAAAACTTTTAAGACTATGGGATTGGTTATTGATGCAGTGTTATGAGGAACAGTAGATCAACTTTAGCCAATTTAGAGGAGCTTTCTGTCTCTAACAAGTTCTCTTTTGATAGTTGCTTTTGCTTTTGGCCTAATGTTTAGTAATATCTGTATGTTATGTCTCTCAGACAACAAGAACAATCCACGACAGAACCAGCGTGGCTACAACTACCGCCAGAAGCCACCTCGATACAGCAACACACAGACCACCCAGGGCTCACAGATGAGTCAGAATGGCAGTCAGAGCCAGGCTAGTCAGGTGAATATTATTATCGCACAATAAAGACTGCAACAAGCTCATTGCAGAATTAAGACTCCAACAAGCTTGTTTTCAGACTTACAATTCGACATAGAAACCTAGTTGGTTCGATATACAGTATGTACTTTGCTTCAAGAATTTTCCTAGAATAAATATTTACTTTTGTTTGTTAAACTCTCTAAACTTTGTTAAGCTATAGTTCTGTAGAATACATCACTAGGTATGATTTATGAATGTCCGATGTAAATAACAAGTAGAAGGTTTCTGATGAAATGTGTTTCCGAATAAGTTAAGATCCTACTGTAAAACGAGCTTCAAGAACTGTTTACTGATGATGATCTTCATTAGTGTAAGTTTCACCTTGCCTATTTTCAGGATGGTATATCCCAGCCGTTCTCGCAGGGTCCTCTGACCCAAGGGCCAATGTCGATGAGCCAGTCGTTCCAGATGAGCCAGCCCGGCCTTTCGGGCCTGTCGCAGCCAGAACTGTCCCAGGTTTGTGCATTTTTGCGGTCTACCTGTTGTATTTATACTCGATGTTTGAGTCATCCTGTTAAATGTGAAGGAGGGTAGTAGAAATGGCTCCTGATTCTTTATTAAGGCCATCTGTGTATGAGGCTTAGCTTTCATTATTGACCTACATTAATATGCATTGCAATATCTTCATTTTTCTCACATAGTGAGTTTGTTTGTATTTCATTCCTATTTTCATAACAAAAGTTCAACTTCTTTTTATATTTTGCTAAGAAATGCTATCCAATACATTGTTGTATATTGAAAACAATGTTTTAAGCCTTTACATCTTTATGATTGCAGGACAGTTTCCTTGCTGACGACTTTAAGTCGCAGGCTGACGGCATGTTGTCCCAGGACTCGACATACCAGGGCGACCGCATGTTCTATGCCTCCCAGCTGTCACAAGGTCCCTTCAACTAGGACCGCCACTCACAATATCAGCCTACGGCAGAAAGATGAAATGAAAACTAAGTGATCGATCACACAAGATCTTAGCTACCACAATGTCTCTGACAGTACGATGTGCACACAATGAGCAGTGTCTGCTAAAGTGGCCTGCCAGGTAAAACTACCACCAACCACGGGCGTCGGCTTCCCACGGCCACACCTGAGGGAAACGTCCCCTCCCACAAGGCTGAGTGAGACAGCCACCGGGGTCCGACACAGCCATCCGCTCACATGACCGATCATGTGGCTCTAAAGCGGTAACGTGGCATGTTGGTGGAGATATGAATGGGCAGATATATGCCACCTGCTAGGTGAATCCGAGCAGACGACAGACACTGCTGGGCCTGTGGTTTTGATGCCATACTGAAGGGGTTCAGTGTATCTGAACCCAATGTGTGGGTAGCACTACAAGATATAAATCAGAGATCATATGTAGCCCTGGTTTCATGCAAGAGTAGATTTGAGAAACTACACTTAAACAAAAATATTGTGTTGGAAAAGAGTTTGGTACCATCCGAGTATTAGAATGCAAGCTTATATCTATCTTTGTGTTGAAATATAGTCTTTTCTTTCAGTTTATTGTGTATGGTGATTTTTTTTTTAATAATTTTGCTTCCATCTTTGATATATAGCCGATGTTAATGGGGCGTTTCGTTGGAATGTTCTAGATATGTATGTCAATCACAGCAGACACTTACTGTATTACATTGATAAGGACTATGGTTAAAACAGGTGATGGTGATACCAAGAAATCATGGGTGAGTGCAAATGCTGATCAGTTGTAGAGGTGTTTGGAGAGAAGCTACTTGACTATATCAGGTCTGTGTGATGTGTACAGTTGTTGGTTTGTTCCTTAATATTCCAACCTCGTGTCTTCACCAACACGTGTTGTCAATGATTCTGCAGGTTTGTCTCTAAACATGAAAAATGGAGATCCCTCTTGGCTCACGAATTGTTGCTATAATAAAAAAAATCACTGCCCTTATTTTCCCTGAGAAGGAACAGACCCATACCTTTTGCCTTGTGACAAATAGATGTCAAACTTTGAAGGTCGCTTCTTCATTTACCAGTTGTTTACCCGTAAGTCTTTGATTTTGAATTGAAAATGTTCATTCAGTGATTTAAGTCTTTCATAACAGATTTACATTTTCGATGACCAATTTTGGCTATACTGTATGCTGCTGAATAGGTGTTGTAGTTTTAACTTCTCGAGTAGGATTTGTTTTATCATAACAATACATGAAAGTGATTGCCCTAGTATGATAAATGTCAAAACGCAAATCAAGACATGATCAAGTCTCGAGGTGCAATATTTCTCTGTGAAAATCTCAATCCAGAGCAAGATTCAGTTGTCCCGAACCAAGTTTTGTTTGAGTTCTTCCCCGTTTCATTTGATGAAAAAAAAAACAAAACTTTTTGTTAAGTAAATCAGCTTTAAAGCAGAGACTGGAGATCAGTTTAGGCCAGGGATAAATCTAAATAGAATGTGAAATCAGTATGCCACTTGTGGAGCCTTACTCAAAGGAAGATAAGTTATCTACATGGGTCTGTTGAATAATGCATAGGAGATGAGTAGATTCGGTGTGGAAGATATTATTCTTGAGGAGAAGTGAGTTGTGTAAATCATACTTTTATCAAATTCAAGAAAGATGGTCACATGAAATGTATTTGATTTATGTCCTTTTTTAATGTTGTGCAATCTAATAGTAAGAGTTATTGTTTTTTAAAATCAGCTAGCAATAAATTTGTACAGAAGATGATGTCTGTGTAAAGTTGGACCAATTGCAAAGGAGCCAACTGGTAAGGATTCTGAGAGAGACCAATGCAAATGTAAAGGATGTGTTCAGTATTTAACTCCATGTCTAAATCAGATATATCTATGTTCTCACTGCTAATGTTAATCTCCTTGTATGGTTACTTGTGGGCATTAAAAAGTTGATTCATTCACTCTGCTAGCTTCACTGCTGTGCTGAAGTAAATATTCCAATGCATGGATTATTTCACGTTTTTTCATAGACTAGTTTTGTATTTCTTCCATGGGACGTTATAAAATTTTGTGACTTTATGATCATTTAAAGGTGAATAGATTTAAAGTTATTCTTTTCGTTTGCATCAACCCCTGGTTTACAACCAGAAGTCGAGTTTCTTTGATTAATTGGTGTTTAGGATGGCTATCAATGAAATTTTGCTAGTAAATAACAACAGATTTTAGTTTCACAGATATTTTAGTGGTTATCTTCCCTAGTGTGTGGCACCTTGAGTGCTTGGGCCGCTTTCCTGTATCACTTTAATTTGCTTCTAACCTTGTCCTGTACCTTTACTCCAATAAAAATTCTTCTGCTCCTTCAAATCTGTTGTTTTATTATCTATATGAAAGAAAATAACTATGTGATATCAATGACAACTTGTGATATGAACTACAACAGCTTTGTGGTATGAACGACAGTAACTACATGATATGACCGTCCATAACTATGTGGTATGAACGACAATAACTACATATGACCGTCAATAACTATGTGGTATGAACGACAATAACTACGTGGTATGAACGACAATAACTACGTGATATGACCATCAATAACTATGTGGTATGAACGACAATAACTACGGTATGAACGCCAATAACTACGGTATGAACGACAATAACTACGTGATATGAACGACAATAACTACGTGGTATGAACGACAATAACTTGTATTTCGAACAACAATAACTGGTTTTGTATTTTGGTTATCACCCAAAATTTCGTTTGTATACAGTAGTGGTAGACAGGCTCTAAAGTATGTGTTATATTGGGGCTAAATCAAACGTGCTGGTACCAATACGACTGGCTAATGTCAAGTGTATAAGGTCATCTCACAGCCACTTACATGGCCAAGCTTGTACGTCAAATGTTCTAAAGTCGTCATTTCACAACAATCTCAAAACTTATAGCCCTAGGATTTCAGAGGTCATTATTCCGTGACAATGTCCACTCCTAGCCGCGAGGTTGTAGAGACCAACATTTCGTGGCAAGGTGAAATTCGTAGCTCTGGTGTTGTAGAGGCCATTTTGTGACTAGGGTGGACGTCGCTTTAATTGATCGATTGGACGAGATTTCATTTATGAAAGGAGGATGGACCTTGTAATGCTATGCTGTTTTCAGACGAACATTGACAAAGACTTCATTTGAAAATAACAAACTGGCCCCAAATCAAACTCCTGGTCCTGACCATGTTATAGAGATCACCATTCCAGAAATGTCACTATACTCGAATGCCATGCCGCTTTCTTTTGCATGAAATGTCGCTTAATTTCAAGGAAGATGCAAACTCTCGATATAACTTGCGACACAACACTTACTTGTACTTAGAACTAAAAGTATCCAATCATATTTTTGGTGCGAATTTTCATAAGTAATGCTTTAAAATGCAATAATTCAAGTTGTGAACTTTAAAGGATGCAACAGAAAAAAAGTCCCAACAAGGATCAGAACTTTAACTGTCCTAACCTCGGGTTAATAGTCGGGAATCTCGCACCTCGGAATGAGATTTTCTCGTCATGCTATCAACGGTAGGGGAAATTCTTTTGTTCATTTCACAACAAGGTCAAACTTAATCCAACGTGAAGGTCAATCAACAACAAGGTCAAATTCATAATCTGACGAGAAGATCATCTAACGTGAAGGTCATTCCACAAGGTCAAACTCATAATCTCACGTGAAGATCATTCCACAACAAGGTCAAATTCATAATCTGACGAGAAGATCGTCTAACGTGAAGGTCATTCCACAAGGTCAAACTCATAATCCAACGTAAATGTCACTCCACAACAAGGTCAAACCCATAATCTAATGTGAAGGTAATTCCACAAAAAGTCAAACTCAAAATCTGACGTGAAGGTCATTCCACGACAAGGTCAAACTCAATAGGTCTAATGTAGTGGATGTCACAAGGACACACATTAATGCTGTAGATGTCATTCCACGCCAAGGACAAATTCATAGATATAATATTTCATTGGCCAGCAATCCACGCTAAGTTGAAATCTAGATTTGTCATTGTTCAACAACAAAATGATTTTATGGAATTTAACTTGTCTAGTTGTGAAGTTAGACTGCATTTCCTTTTTCTTTTAGAACAAATTAAATCAAGACTGAGATTGGCATACAGTATAAAAATTTAATCTCGTTTAACATTTACAAGACTGATGCTCTTGCCATTGTCTCAACTGTTGCGTGACCATTATTTTTATTCCTTGTCCACACAAAAGAAACTGTCCATGTATCTCCGATCTCACGACCCCCGGGGGAAGGGTTTGTCGTGAGAGCTTCATATTTAACAGTTCCGTTACTGATGTGAATCTCGGGATATTTGGCACGGAATCAAGTCAGCGAAGTCCACCATGGTCAGAATCGCATGCAGTTTTTTAGTGTTCTTTGAATTTTAAAGTAAGTGTAGATAAATTGCTATGGACGGAAACTGTCTGAAATAGAAAATGTTTTCATCATAGAATATATATTTTCGCGTTACATCACGTATCTTAACAACGAGGCAGTTTGGCGGAATCCTTAACGCAATTTGGTGCCATGGGCGTTGTATTCATGTATTAATCTTGATTTTTGTTTTCTATCGTGTCCTTAACATCTGACATTGCTTGTGTGCCAATACATCGCTTGTATCTCTGCAGCCAGCCATCAACGTCTTTGAGGCGGTATCTGTGTGTACCCATCCCGCCTGCGTACTGGACCACGCCCTCCTGTATGACGTAGAGACGTTTAGGGACGGCGGAATAGAGGAGAGTAGCTTTGTCATCCATGGGGTCCACCACCACAGGACAGGGAATTTCGTGTTTGTCCAACAGAGACGCGGCTTCTATCCGGTCCTGTAGATGTACATGCTGGCGGAGATGAGAGTATTGGTGACCAGTGATGTTCCATTCGTCCAGGGGGTGCGCCTCTCGAATATAGATAATTAAAAAGTCAGCTATGTCATTGAATTCTCTCACAAGGCTCTTAAAATGCTGCAGCGATGTCATAAACATGGGTCATGAGCAACTACCAAAATTTAAAATTAAAGGTCTATTTTTTATTTGGAAATCCAATAATTGTTTGAGAGTATTATCTTGAAGAAGGATTACTTCCGGGTTGGGCGCGGGACTGTTTCGGAAGGCCTGTTTGTAGTACATATCTGAATAGGTACACGTCCACCAGTGGCGTAGGGTGTCGGGGGTCAAGTCGGTGTCCAGGTACTCCCCCGGACGGCGTTTCTTTGACAGCAACAACTCCTTTAAGAATGGACCGAATAGGGGCAGCTTGAAGACGAGGTAGAGGACGTACATGAAGCACATCATGACCACTATACGTAACAGCTTTAACAAGGGCCGTAGCATCCTGCTGGTCTCGACCTCTGTAATGGAAATAAGTAAATATTCATGCAAGAGATAAACATCTTCTTTGGGAAAAGAGCGAAATGCTCTATGTCAATCAATACCATTAGTAATTGGAAACGGCCAAATGCACTGATCTGTTGAGAAGAGCGGGAATTGTCAGCATTTTTGTTGTATGAGTTTATGACAAACCTAAGCTGTTCAGGATTTTTCGATTTGTGTACAGTTTAATCACCTGGCGTCTGCTTCTGGTTAGTATAGAGGAAAAACTAGACCCTACTCATACTATCTATTAATATACTAATCATAAGCCGACGCCTGTGGTTTAATGAAATGTAAACAAATTAATAACGACAAAGATAAGATTATGATAATAAAAGTACTAGTATATCAGCATAATAATCGTAACAAAAAAAGAAGGAAAAAGATCCGCATAAATCTTTCTACCAACCGAAGACGTAACTCCTGACGTCCATGTCAGCACCTACCCTTAGTGTCTTTATTGAAGCACAAGACGCTTACTCTAACGGAACGCATGGTCTTATTCTCCTTGTAGTGTTTTAGGAATCTCCACGTAAATCTGTATTATTGTTTATATATGCTGTCCTCGTTTAATCAATGAAAAGTTTGAATTATGGTTTCGTTAATTTGTTATAGGTATTCTATTGTTTTTGTGAAGGGACGTCTATGCTGGTTTTCCTCCGGGTACTCCGCTTTCCTTAACCTCCAAAACCAGGCACGTCCTTAAACGACACTGGCTGTTAATAGGACGTTGAATAAACTAAACTAAACTAAACTAAACCAAACCAAAGTTTAAGATGGAACCCATATGGTTTCTGTTCACATACACTTCTCGTATAGTAATAGTATACACACACTGGATGGGTACGTGGTACGAGACCCCAGGAACTAGTGTTATCGTTTGAATGGAATCAAAGTCAAGGCATTTTCAGCTGATCTATAACAAGAGAACAGTGTTTGTTCACGTACAAGTTAAACAAGAAATGCTTACGTTTTCCAGTGAGTTGTTGAATCTAGTTCTCCATGATGAAGACGAGACGTTAAGTCAAACCAAACATACACGTCTCTATGATAACGTGTAACATGCCGACGTGTTAAACAATGATGTATAGAGTGATGTAGTCTAGACCGTCACACAGATATGTACGTCAACTTTGACCCCTGTAACCATGTGGCTGATTGCCCCAGAAATCAGTATCCTGCCTGGTGACCTGCTATCACACGACTTGTTGAGATAGCGGATGTTTTAAGTGTTCAAAGTACCTTGATGACTGACACACACGCGATTACTGTGGTACTGAGCTCTAGAATATACGGTGATGTTTTATCTAAACTAAATCATATTCATAGTTATTGAGGCCACAAGGACCTGAGCATTTGTCACAGTTTATCATTTTCAGATTTTATTTAGTGGTGATGGTGGTGGGGGGGGGGGGGGGGGGCAAAACTGTTTTGAACACGTGAAAGTCGCCAACAATTAACAATGTTTGAATAATTTTAATGACTAGTCGATTTATTAGCTAATATTTATAAAGTTAGACATGGATTGGGAAGTGTCCAATCTTTAAACTGTGTGCAAATAATATTTTTCAATATGAGTACGAGTTACCTCCCGTGGACTTGCTTTCACACAATGAGTCGGGACATTATTTTGATACACGGACGATCGCTCTACTAATATGGTAATGATGATGATGATGATGATGATGATGATGATGGTGGTGGTGATGATGATGATGATGATGATGATGATAATGATGATAATGATGATGATGATGATGATGTGGTGGTGGGTGACTGCGACGAGAAATGTAATGATATGATATTGGGGTTGTTGGGGTGTAATATGATTTGTTTTTTTGGGAAATTTTTTCAAAAATTCAAAATTTAAATTTTTCCGGAAAGCTACTTTATTTAAAAAAATTTTTTCCCAAAAAAAAATGTTTTTTATAAGTTTTTTGTTTTTAAACATGTTTAAGCCCCCCCAAATTTTTGAAAAAGGAAACCCCCCGGACTTAAACAATATGTATAATTTTAACCCGGGGTTTTTTTTGGGTAAATTGTTTTGGTGATGAAAAAATAGTATTGTGGTAAATGTATAAACCGATTTTAAAATCTTTTTTAAATTCAAATTTTTTAAAAACCCGGTAAAGTGGTCCCAAAAAAACGGGAGTTTTAAAAACAAAAATTCTATTTTTGGGGCCAAACCAGGCATTTTCCATTTTTTTTTGTTTTATTTAGGGTATTTTGGGGGGGGGGGGGCAAAACTTTTTAACCTGGCCCCAAATTAAAAATTTTTTTGAAAATTTACCCTTAATTTTCTTTTTTTAAAATTCATTTGGGAATTCCCAACATTTGCAATTTTTTTTCCCCTTAAGAAACAAACCTCCCTCCCTTTTTTCTTAAACAAAGGGGGGAATTATTTTATCACCCCGGCTTACAATATTTTAAATTTAATTTTGGAGAAGGGGGTTTTATATATTGGGGAAATAAAAGATGAAAATTTTTAAAATTTTGGGGGGGGGTCAACCCCGGGGGGAAAAAAAATATTGTTTTTTGGGGGTTGGGGGGGGGTTTTTTTGTGGGGTGGGGTTGGTTTGGGGGTTTTAAAGGGGGAAAATTTTGGAGTGATTGGCCGGGTGTTTTTTAAATTTTTATTTTCATTTTTTTTAACATTTCAGGAAAAAATTAGTTTGTAAATTTTCCACCCCCGGGAAAACCCGCCGGGCCATTTCCCCCGGGGGGGCCCAACCCCGGTTTTTAACTCCCTCCCGGGGAAAAACCCCAAATTTCCCCCTTTGGGATCAACCAAATCAAATTCCCCCTCCCTTGGGGAATAACCAACCCATTCCCTTTGGGCATCAGAATTTTCATTTACCCCCCTTACAAAAACGAGGCCACCAAATTTAAAAAACCCCAATCCTTTTTTTCCCCCCGGGATTTAAAAGAAGCTTCTTTCCCTCCCGGGGACAAAAAACCCCCAATTCCCTCCCGGGGGAGATAAGCCAAGCCAACCATTTGGGGTTTCCCAATTTCAATCTCCCTTGGGAAAGTCCACGACTTCCCCTTTTCCCCCCGGGGGGCAAAACCCTTTTTTCCCCTGGGGAGCATATTAAACCAACTGAATCTCCCCCGGGGAATCAGCGGAGCCCAACCCACTCCTGGGAATCGGGGCGGGTTTTTCGGTTTTAAATTTTTACTCCCCATTAATTTTAAAAAATTATGGAAAAAAGTTTTTTAATTTTTTAAAAGAAACCCCCCGGGACGAACTGGACCCTTAAAACCCCTTTTTTTTCCCGCCCACCTCCAAATTTAATTTCAAAAAAAAAAATTTACTTAAATTTGAATGATTGGCATACCAAACACAATGTTTTTCTATTCGGGTTTCCAAAACCCATTTCCCCCCTTTCTCTACAAACCAAAAAAAAATCCAAAAAATCGCAACATATTAAAAGTAAAGGGGCCCCACTTTTTTTTTTAAAGGACCTTTGGGGACCCGGGGACCCCGCTTTTTTTCCCCGGGGGGACCCAACACAATTCCAAACCCCATTTCCCCAGGGGGTTTTTTTTCAAAAAAAGGGGGAAAAAAGCCCGGAAATTTGAATTTTTCCCTTTTTTTGGGGAAAAATTTTTCCGTGAAACTTTTCCCCTTATTTAAAGACTTTTTAAAAAATAACTAGTTGGGAAAAAGGATTCCCCCCAACTCGATTCCACAATTTTCGGGGGAAATTTGGTTTCGTAAAAAAACAAAAACCCCGAAATTTTAAAGTTTTCCCTTTGGATTTGGGTTTTTTTTAGGTTTTAAACCCTTGGGTTGGAAATTTAAAATTGGTTGGAAATTTTTGACGGGTTTTTAAAGAATATGGCATAAGGGGTGTTTAAATATTTGGATAAGATTTAGCTTCGGGGGGGGGGGGGAAAAGGGCCCAAAGGAAAAAAAGGGGGGGGGGGGGAAAAAGGGGGGGGGAAATTAACATTTTGGGGGTTTGAAAGTTGGGGGGGGCCGGGGGGTTTTTTTGGGGGGGGGTTTAAAAGGGGGGGGGGGAAAAAAGGGGTTTAAGGAAAGAAAAGGGGGTTTTAAAAAATTTAAATTTTTTTTAAATTTTAAAAATTTTTGGTCGGGAAAAAATTTTAAAAAGAAAGGGGGAAAAATTTAAAAGGGTTGGGGGAATATTTTAAAAATTTGGCTAGGGGGTTTGGGGGTTTTGGGAGGAAGTTCCCCCAAAAGGGGGGGAAAAGGTGGAAAACCCCAAAGAATATTTTATGGGTGGAAACCCTTTGGGGAAAAGCCGGTATGTTGGGGAAAAATTTTTGGGCAAATTTAAAGGGGCGGAAAAATTTTGGGTTACTTCGGATAGATTTTAAAATTTTTTTGGGGGGGACTACGTTTTTTAAATCGTAAAAGGTGGCCAAAAAGAGAAAGGGAAAGGGTAGGAAAGGGTTTTCCCGAAAAATTTTCGGCCCCTTTTCGGAAAACGCCCAAGGAGGAAAATTTTCCCGGGTTTAGGGGAAAAATGGGTAAGATTTCCGGCCCGGGGTTTTTTGGTGGGAAAAAAATTTTAGGGGAAAAGGGGTTTTGGGGGGGGAAAAGGATGTTGGGGGGGGGGGATGGGCCCGGGGTTTTAGGTGGCCCTTGGAAAAATGTGCAGGGGGGGGGAAAATTTTGGGGGGTTTAAAGGGTTAGGAAAATTTCCGGAAATTTTTAAAGTTTAAACCCAAACTTTTTTTAAAAAGTTTTGGGTCGGGGAAGTCTTGGGGAAAGTGAAAAGGTGGGAAAAGTTTAAAAAAATCTTTTGGTCGTAAAATTTAGGAGAAATAGTGGGGGGGGGAAAAGTTTTAAAAAAATTTTTAAAATTTGGAAAAAAAAAATTTAAAGGTCGACTGACTTAAAGGGGAAAAAATTACTGGGGGCCACAATCCCCCCGAAAGGTAAAGGTGGACTAAGATCTTCCGGGAAAACTGTAAAAGGTCGGACTAAAAATCTTCCAAGACAATACTTACATGGTCAAAGGATACAATTTCCAAAAAATTTTTTTGGGGGAAATGATTCCAGAAAAAAAAGGGGGGAATTTTTTAAAATGTTAAACCGGGCCCCTTTCCCAACAATCTTTACTAGGGCTAAGATCTTCCGAAAATACGTGTAAAAGGGTCAGGCCCCTTTTGAAATACTGTCAGGTAGGACAAAAATTTTCTTCAGACAAAAAAGTTCCCAAGGGGCGGGCTAAACCCCAAACTTTACTGGGAAAATTCCCCCAAAAAATGGGGCATAGTGGGGATACAAATCTCCAACATACTGTCAGGGGGCCTCAGATCTTCCAGAGACAAAACCCCATGGGTCGATAATCTTCCAAACCATACGTGACATAGGTCGGGATCCAATTCCCCCAAAAAGTGGGAAAAGGAAACCCATTTCCCGGACAACGGTGTACAACCCGCACGACTTCCCCAAAACCTACGTGTACAAACCCCCAAAAATTTTCCAAAGGACAAACGTTCTATCGGGTACAGATTCCAAAAATTTTAAAATTCGGAAAAACAATCTTCCGAAAACTTGCATTCAAAACAAAATTTCCGGGACAATACGTTTGGGTCGCTCAGTTTTCCAGAAAAACTTAAACTAGTCGGACTGTTTTTAATACAAATTTTAAAAGGGCGGACTCCCAAGTCTCCAGAAAATTTTCCCTGGGGGTTTGGACTAAAAAAATCTTCAGAACAAACCTGGGGGAAAAAAGGGCGGGGGCCGGGGAATCAGGGAAATTCCCCCAAAAATTTTTGGGATCCGCTTATAACAAAAACGGAAAAAATGGGGCAAAAGGGGGGGGGGGGGGAAAAAAAAAAAGGGGGGGTCAATTTCCCGGAAAAGGGGACCCATTGGGAACTCCAATTTGTAAAAAAAGGTGGGGCGGCAAAATTTCCAAAAAAGGTAAAAAGGTGGACGGGGTTTGGGACGTCCCAAGTGATAAATTTTAAGAAAGGGGGGGAACAAGGGGGCCCAAGGGGTAAAACAAAATTTCCGTTTTCCCCGGAAAAATTAAGGGCCCCTTTTGGGGGAAATTTTTAAATTTTTCCCCCCTTTTTTTCTACAATTAAAAAAATTTTTTTTGAAATTAAATTTGGCCCCCCTTCCCGTTTTAATTTTTGTTTTTTTTAAAAAAAACCAAAAAAAAAAAATAAAAAACGCCGGGGGGTTTTTCAAACCATAAAATTTTTCCCCCTATGGGGGGGGGAAAATTTTGGGGGTTTTTATCCCCGGGGGGGGCCGGGAAAATCCTTTCTCCCCCCGGGGTTACCCCCCTTCAAAAAAAAAACCATTTTTTCCCTTCATTTAAAACTTTGGGGGGGAAATTTGAAAAAAAAAAAAAAAAGGGGGGGGGAAAGGGGGGTTTTTTTAAAAAAAATTTTTATTGGAATTTTTTTGGGGATCAAAAAAAAAAACCCCCCTTTTTAAAAAAGTTAGGGGGGGGTTTGGTATCCCCCAAAGGCCCCCCATTTTTTAATGGTTTGAACCCCTTAAGCGGGGTTTAAACCGGGGGGGGAATTGAACCTTCGGCACTTTTCCAACGCGGGATTTTTTGGTGGCCTTTTTTTTAAATAAAAACCCTTTTGGGAAAAAACATTTTTTTAAAAAATTTTGAAAAAAAATTTTTTAGAGTCAAAAAATTTTTTTTTTAAATATTTTTTTTCCCCTTTGTTTCCCCCTTGATACAAAATTATATAAAAATATTTAAAAACCCACCCCTTGGGGGGGTTGTCCCAACCGCCGATTTCTCAAATTTTACGAATTCCCCTAATTACCAAATTCCCTCAAAACACCGCCTTACCGTTTTTGTTATTAAGCTGGTGTTTTTTGTTAACCCATCCGGGTTATTTTTTGGGATTAGCCGTCCGAAAGTGTCCTACTCGTTTCCGGAAGTTCTGATGAAAGGTATCACTAATAATCAACTCAGCGATACATATGGTATCCGGATTTTCTAATATATCTTCATCAGACATGGCGCGCTCTGCTGCCGGTACATTCGCTCACTTGTCTTCCTGTGCTGGCGTGATGCTCCGTATTGGATCTATCTTAATTTCGTAGCGTCTGGCAAAATCAGCTTTTATCCTTTATGTGGCGTTTCACTAGCCAGTGGGAGGAACGACCACATCATCAGCCTACTTCGTCATGCTGTGACAGGTAACGATACATAGGTTTATATTGAACTTAAACCTTTGGAACCAACATAGACAGGAATTAAATCTCTCATGAATTGGGCTTTGTGACGTTATCAAAGATTTCCTCTCGAATCCGAATTATGTCAGATTATTTCTACTTTAGACGGCATTTTGTCATGGCAATGTTTATATACATTACTCGACCTCCATTTAGCTTCATCGACGATTTACAAAAGCCACATCGATATATAAAATCAATTAAAATTCTTAATCCTAAAATGTTTCATATATATGAAATAGAGGATACTTTGTTTTAGGTACACTGTATTTATCTAGTGTCCCTTGTTTTCTGAGATTACCCGTAGTATTCCTGGTATCATAGTATTCATTGTGTTTACACCACAAGTATGGGAAGAATGGATGTTACTATCCAGAAATAGAAAATATACAATTGGGAAAATGAAATCATCATGCCCATCATACAGATTAGTAACATGGTTACGCGGATAAAGACCGATTAAGCGATTGATGTTAATTAAACATTAAATTGCCTTCTTTTGGAAGTATCATCCTAAGCGTCTGGAACTCATTCATATGTTAAATGAAATATACTTTAGTATAGTTCGCAGCTATTCGCCTGTCCTTGAAAACGTGCAGACGATAATCAAGTAAGTCAGACTATCATATGTTTCTGATGTTTTGGCAGGAATAATTAGAGAACCCCTTAATGTTCAAAGTTATCCTTGTATGAATTACTATGATCCTTGTTTTCTCGATCTGACTGAAAGTTCCCAGACTTTTAATTGGTCAAATAATCACAATACCAGTGTTAAGTTAAAACTATATCATGGTGCCTATTTCTAGCTGTAGTAAATTAAATGATTTTCTCGCTGTCTAATATGCCGACCTCAAACGCTAGGTTATATTGCAATATATTGGAACAGAAGGCCATATTCGTGCCAGCACGCCTTCCCGCAAAAGTTTATATGAATCTGGAATTAAAAATCGATAGTGGATTTATTCTTTCAATGCAGTTTACCGTAAGTAAAATGTAGATTAATCACATGATGCTGCATATGGCATATTCCTTTATGTTCTATGGAATCGTTATCGTGTTGCTTCTTTTGTTGAGTTCGTTTCACATCCTAGCGACTGCGTTCCGCTTTCTGGCGCCAATTTGCAAATTACACACAGCCAGATATATCATTGTACTCTGCATGATGATACTATCTGTCGAAAATGATCCGATACTGGGACCAATTTGTATGTTGCGTGTATAAATGAACCGTAAAGTAGGGCTCATTGGCGATTCAAAGAGAAAGTTTTCAATATCAATCAGCATTTATAGTTATTTCAGAAGAAGAAAGAAGAAAGACAAAAACTGGATAGGGAGTTTAACTAGGTCGTTGTGTTTTTGTGAGCTCAAATAATGGACCATTGCCTAATCTCACTGGTCGATTGCTAGATTTTTTCTAAGTTTGGTTTTCACGTTCTGATACGATATATAACTGTCTTTATCGACTTCCAAAATGAAACACACCATTAGCTAGAAATAATCAAGAAGAAGAAAAAAGTCTTCAAAAGCTTAGTCTGACTAGTCTAAGTTTAACAGTTTTGCCAAATCATTGGAGAAATTATTTAAGTATTTATCTCTACACAGCACTTTATCATTACGGACGGAATAGGCAAAAGTATCGCCTGACAATACTTCGCGTACATAGTGCGGAACCATAACCTAACAGTTTCTATACGAAATCCAACCTACATTTGTACACATATTTTACCTGCTTCAGTTTCAGCAACATTCTACAGCTTAACTCTATCAGATTTAACGGGGAAAATCTAAGAGAATGTAATTTTCCTTAAAGTTCGGTGATAATACAGTTCTGAAAGATGATCAGAAATGTTATTTCCAAGACCATGTGCTATCCCTATCAGAAAAAAATCCGTGTACTTAAGATGCAAAGGCCTACGATATCCCCATAATCACATCTTAAGTCTCCCGCCGGGAGATGAAGACAAGAAATAAAGTGAGGAGGCAAAACATTGGTTTGTAAATTGATTGTCAATATTGTTCCATAGGGTACTACATTTCTATTGTACTAAGCTAAACCATGCCCTTCTTAGGGAAGTCTAATTAAGGACAGCACACAGCGTCGTCAATGTGACGCTTGTGAAGACCTAAACGTTACCCTGTAGATCCAGCGTATTAGATGTGTTTGCTTGCTACTCATAGCCGACCATACTACATTGCCAAGTCATCATCTGGGAAATATTGCATAATCAATGAAGAGAGACTACAATTTTATTATCTAATCAATTACAGAGCCTACTTTGAATAATAGTTCGTCTGTATTTAAAACAAGTTCATTGACAACGAAGTAAGCACGTTTTCTTTGGAAATCGTTGTATCAGGCATGTCCAAATTTGCATAATGGTTTAGCTATTCAACTGATTGCGAGACGGTCAGATCGAATTTGCATAATAACGTCTGACAAATGGATGCCGACAATAGAATAATGAGATATCCTCTAATAAAACGCATTCAATTGTTTTAGTGATTTACATAAAACAATACTGGCATTTTACTTGTATGGAGACTTTTCTGACCCCCCTTAATAGCTGGGGGTCTATATATATATGCTAACAAGGCTTGTAACATCGTCGGAAAACGCATGATATTCTGTTTTGGACAGACAAAGCACAGTCTGAAAGGCTTCCGACGATTGGTCAGTAACACATTAAGCAGATCATAAAACCCGACCTTCAAATTAGAGAAATTAAGTGCATTTTAAAGACTCCAAATTATCATTTTTTTTCACTAGGATTGCTTGATTGAAGGACACAAGCCATTTCTATTTTGTCTTATTTTTACCAGTTTCCATATACAAGCATTTCTGCCACTCGCTGGATTTTACAAAAAACTAACGCTATATAGATGCCTTTCAATACAAGTTGAGAGTAAAATCGAGTCCAGCCAAAATGAAATAAAACTGCACCATAGAGCTTTGTCCTTCTATGATTCGTCGGTGATGTTATGGGCCTAAATCAGTGGTATCTAGGAGGTAGTCATTCTAAAATGTGCGGGAAACAAGCGCCCCGCGCCCTGGTTGCTCTTCAAACGGTTACTGTAGAAACAAAGCGTCATTTTAACACACATATCGCTCCCAGATAGGACGATCTATTATTCATATACAAGCTGATATCAGTTTCATGATTCAAAGATCTTTATGAATGGTAATTTTTAATGTTCTCAATACTAACCAATTTTTAGCGGAAATTATGGAGCCATATCACATGACTGGATGAAATCTCGCGATACCGCGGATATTTCCCAAAGTTATGGCGTCAATTATTACGAAATAAAGCCTGATTGAGTTGTATCGTAGCTCTCGGCCTTATTCCATCACAGAAGTAGATGTCGTCTGATAGACTTTGTTGTTTTTGATGAACGTATTCGCGCAGCAGTCACAATCTAATGATTCGATCGCTTGTTAAACAAAAAAAGTGGCTAATACGTTGCAAATTCTTTTTGTTCACAATTTTGTCTGAACGTCTGCGCACCTCCGCCGAGATTTCAGGCAGAGGGAACATGTATTGTGAGTGATTACATCGGTAGCATTTGCTCCGCCTGTAAAGCGAGTACGTAATATTTTGAATAAAACTTATTTAATTGTCATTATTGAATAAATATGGATTACAAAATATTACGTTGTTTTAAACCATTTCCCCAAAACAATTAAAATATTCAACAATAAGCAAAGAATAAACTAATGTACATTTGATTTATGACTTAAAACAAATATTTATAAAATGGTTAGAGCACAGCAGGATATGTTCTAGAGGTCGAGTATAGCAGCCAAACAAGGCAGCGGTTTTCCACTAGTAGTATGTTGGTAGAACTCGGGAAATCAGAACACCACACTTAACGACCCTTAATATCGCTCCTGTCATCGAAACTATAAAGGTTTCAAGTTCTCACACTTTCCCAGACACTGGTTTTCATCCAAAGTCTCCAGCTAACCTTCGTATCCTTCCCTCACACCAACGATGCGGCAGGAAAATGTAGTCTAAGTTTTATTGTCTTACCAAAAGGTTAAACAGGTCATATTTCCCAGACAGCCATAGCTAAAACCCTCTCTTTAATGTTTGCCCGCCAACCTTTATGCAAAAACATAAATTCCAGGTATGGTCGTAAGGTTTCAACTTACTTAGACATTGATAGTATATTTCAGATTCCACTGTGTCGTTCATTGTTGCAGCACAACGGATTCTTTGTTCGTATATGGGGAGAATTGTTTTGTTACAAAGGTAAAACAATGATGTGAGTAATGATATTAAAAAAATACCACCAAAATTGGAAGGATGTTTTCTTCAGATAAGAAGTGGACCTAATTAAACGTGTACAAATCATGCAGTTTCTTCCTCTATTTTACACTGTAATAAATGTACTGCTCATACACTGTATATAAATATCATTTTAAATATTGGAAGAGTTATTTTTTTTAAATTAACCATTTCAGTTTAACGCTCTTTCTTATACACACAAATCAATATCTAGGAACCATAAACAAAGGATTGGGTACATAACTCCAGATTGATGTTGGTGTTTCTTGAATAGTAACCGGACGACGGAGACAGCACACAGCGACATTTAGGGTATGGTTCATATATTGATGCTAACTTGATTTACGGTAGAAGGTCATGAGCTCTTAGTTAAGCTTGTGACTTGTGAATCAATAAATTTACTTTCCTATCTGATATAGAAAAGGCGTTGGAATCTTCCTTGTTTTGTAATTTGCGAGTAACTCGCGTTTATACTTTTAATCACTGTGTCGACAAAATCAGACGCGCGTGTTCTTTCCACCAATCAGATCAAAATAAAACGAAAACACGGCTGTGCTATATTGATAATTAGTCGTATTATGGCTACAGGTAGAAGCCCATGTGGTCGTTTTGCAGTCCGCAACTGTCACTAATTAGCCGGGGATCGTCACATTTCGTTCGTGTCGTTGTCGTCTTTGTGATAATTGAGACAAGCGAGTGCCAAACGCCTGGCAGACTTTGATTAGCAGATGCGTCTGTATGAGTCGGATTACACTGACGTTGTTGCTGGCAAATTGCAATGATACCTCTCGCCATTATGCTGATTTGAATCCAATGCTATATAAATCAGGTATTTTTGCAAAGTCGCGTTCCAATTATCGAAACGAAATGCTGAGAAATAATAGCCCTAAAAAGTTTCCTTATTTTGTGAATGATAAATTAGTAATTGGTAAGGGTTGTGGAGAGACATCTTAATAAACTTCCCTTAGCCTGAAGGTTCCCTAGCTACTGCTAGAAACAGAAGGGTCCATCTGTGACGTATATGTAAGTAATATTAGTATAAGACAACAGACAACTACTGTTGTTAGGAAAACTAACATAAATATGAGATAAAACCCGTAGTTCATGTACACCTATCATCAGAACATCAATATATCTTTCCCAATTACATGGATACAATAAATGCTGGTTATCTGACACAAGTAGCATACGTCTTCTTGAGATTCTGGATACTGAATTAATACGACTATTCAAATGAAATAACCATTTATGAGGGTAAGAAAACTTTAAAACCGGATGTGACGTTGCGTGACATTGAAGGGTCAGAATGATGACGCTTTCGGTAATATGATAGTTTAGTTTTGGAATTTATCCATTTAGAATGTACATGAAACGGAAAAATCTGTAGGAAAAGTAAATATGACCAGCACACTGTCTTCATATGGCATGTACAGTAGTTATAAAAGCCATCAAGACATGAAATACTTAATTAAATTAATTGTATATGAATGAGAAGTCACAGGTATAACACAAATATTAGACCAGTTAAAACATCTTCTTCAAATTCACACGAATACATAGGCGAACTATAAATACTTGTATTCAGTTGTTGCATTTACTATCAGATGAATCCCACTTTACACTGGTAGTTTTATAAACAAGAAATGAAATTTCCATTTATCTTTATACAGAATTTATTCAAAAACTACATATACATGTTACAAATTGCGTTATTAGCGAAATTGAAAGTATCCACAACTTTGTTTTATAAATACCTCAATCAGGGCCAAACAATGACATTAATTACAATTTGGTAACTGGGTCCTACAGAAGGCATGTGTTACCACTTGTATGCAGAACGCTACACGGACACGTCATTCACAACCACGCGACTCCATTCGGCTTTATCCGTGTAGCATTACTGAAAACACTTCAGTCGAAGTAAACAGTTTGTTAAAACCCGAAAACATATATTACAGAACATTGTTTACGGTATACGCTCGAGTAAAGCTAAACCTATTTCACAATTTATCAGGAGAAATCATCGATTCGGGAGCATGAAATCTACAGTAATAGTCGCTTTGATATAATGTCATATTAGATTATTAAATGTAAAACTGGTGTAGGACTGTATGAGGGGAAAGGATATCATGCTGCAATTATTAGTACATGGAATTTTATTTGAGACGTAACGTACAACCAACGAATGTTTATTCCCATCATTTTATACTTTAATTTACCTGTGATTCTTTTTACGTCGTGTACATTGAACAATTACCAGGATTTTATGTTTCAGAGATTGAATTAAACCTCAGCAAATCATTGTCAAATACAATAAACATTCTCCCGAGGTAATAGTATGGTAGGTAGTAACACGTGTAATGGTAGTCACTAGTCTACAAAACACCCTTAACTATACTCACGAGACCAGGCAACAGCTCTGGATTCTATTAGCTTACGAGGTATAAACATTGACTTTCTGGCTGTAAAACATTGAACGGTTTAAAACAGTCACAGGACGGCAACAAAGGTAATAGGGAAATACATGTTTAAGGGTCATCTGTATAGCAGAATAATGGTGAATTTCAACACGAATAAATATCTAAGATTTGCACAAAAATGGTCATGTATTATATCAAGATGATTGTTTGGACATGTAGTTTCTTCAAATTACCAATAATTTGAAATGCATCATTAACTTATCACTATAAACAATTTGAAAT